>NW_009910272.1:0-5672 GCF_000696875.1 Nestor notabilis
ATATATATATATATGTATGTATGTATAAAAACCAAATTACTGGTCCTGTTCATTAATTTCTGCCTTCGAAATGCCGTGTCAAGCCTCCCAAGGAGCTCGTGGTGCCAGTGTCCCCTGGACAGCTTCTCGCCATGGTCCGGTGTGAGTTCCTGATGAAATTACAGGTGCAGGGAAATGCAGAATTAGAACTATATCTGATGTTGCAATACTTGTGAAGCTATAGCTTTGTTGATGACAGGACAATTCCGTTTTTGACAGTTTAATTTACTGTTGCCAGTGGACAAGAGCAAAAGGAGAACGTGGGGTTAGGCACCTGCCCCCTCGCACTGTGTTTCACATGCTAGGTTGCAAAATCATGACTCCCTCAACCTGTCGTGCTCAAATGAGAAGGTTTTCAGCTGGGGAAATGGAATACATCAGTGCAGGTAATATTGCCTGACCTCATAAAACAAAAGGAAAAATTGCAGATTCTGACAGCCATTATGAATCTTGTATCAGCATCCAAACGGCTCTGAGCCGAGGTGCAGCACATGTTTGTAATAGGAAAGAAAAACCCAAAACAGGGTTGCCTTGCAACGTGGAGCAAAAAATGACTTGTCAGTAATTTGTTCTGGGATGTTAAAGAGGCTGTTGAATTCACTAGTTACACACACAGCGAGTGTTTAGCCTGGAGCAGCGTGCGGAAGGTGGTCTGCTCCGCTTGGGCAGGGGCTGGGCTGGCAGTGGGATTAAAGGACCTCGTGTCTCAGGCAAGCTTTGTTGGTTCAGAAATCACTGAGCCTTTGAATAGCACATGCCATAACAGCGCACGTTCTCTTGCTCTTAAACCAGATAATTTTGGGTTTGAAAGCCTTTGGACTGCAATGTTTTCTTCAAAACCCTGTTACAGCATCAGACTATACACTGTGGTTTACACACACTGTACGCAATATAAACGTTTCTATTTCCAGAAGTAGCTTTGAGTACAGTTGTTCTCTCCAATTTCATACTTAGTTTTCCTTAGCTGTTAATTTCTTTCCTCTTATTTTCTTATTTGATATTGTACCTTTATTGATCTCATTCCTCTTTGGGTTTCTTTGTGTTCTTTAGTTTCAGCAAGTTGTGAAAATGAGCATTATCAGTGATTTAGTAAGGCAAGGTAGTTAAGGATAGAGTCAGTCATTAGGCACATCTGTCTGTGTTCTACAAATGCTTGGAGCTTCTTGCAGGCTTTTGCTGCTTGGGCTGAGTTTGATAATAACGTAGTTCTGGGAGAAGTCTTTTAATCAGATTAGTTTGATGTGCTCTAACAATTTTTAAGTTTGAAGTTCCTCTTTTATCTAGGGTTTTTTTAGACTTCCCATGCTAAAGACTTGTTAATGCTGTTCAGAAGAGGCAAAGGCCGTTACACCACTTGTTGGGTAGTGGGTTTTCTGTTGTGCCCAAGTAATACCAGGTAAAGGTGCTTCTTCCTCTGCCCTCGTAGGTAAGACTGTTCCCTTCCATGATTTTCTTATAGAGAACCACTTTGAACCTATAGTAATGAGCTTTCACGGTGTTCTGCATAGTCTGTTCCAAGCTTCCTTTTCCAGGCCTTGTGGGTCTAGCTTTAGTGCTCAGTGTTGCTGCTTAGACCTGGACCACACCGTAGCTTCATCTCATGTTGGCTGAGGGAGAGCATTGCTCAGACTTTGCTCTTTGGGGAATAAAAGCCCTTTTTGCCTCAGCTAATTGGGCTGCTGTATGTGTGGGCAGGTTACCCTCTTCGCCGGCCGCTGCGGTGGTGTTCACCATGTCCCCTCCTTATGTGGAGCCTCGCACACGCCACCGCTCCTGGCCCCTTTGTGTTTGCTGGAACTCGAGTGCACTTGAATTAGATTGCAGCTCATGAATGCGGTGAGAGCAGTGGGATCCTGCAGGAAAACAGTGCTAGCGGGGCAGGAAGGTCCGTGGCACATGGTGCCCATGACCCACCAGGAGCCAGGGACCTCCGTGTCCTCATCCCCTGACCCCAGGAGGAGTGCGGGGGGAGGCAGTGGTGGGAAACAGTTTGAAAAGGCAAATATGAGAACTGAGCCTAGGAAATCAGATCGTTATTATCATTATTAGGTTTCATAATGAAGATTAGGGTCTTAAAAATGTCTAAAATACTGGCTTTTTCACTCACGAGGAACATGTATGCAAACCAGTTGAAATAAGTAGCATTAGTAATATCATGGGATCCCAGACTGGTTTTGGTTGGAAGGGGCCTTAAAGCGCCTCCAGCTCCAACCCTCTGCCACGGGCAGGGACACCTTCCACTAGAGCAGGTTGCTCCAAGCCCCTGTGTCCAACCTGGCCTTGAGCACTGCCAGGGATGGGGCAGCCACAGCTTCTCCGGGCACCCTGTGCCAGCGCCTCAGCACCCTCACAGGGAAGAGCTTCTGCCCAAGAGCTCATCTCAGTCTCCCCTCTGGCAGGTTCAAGCCATTGCCCTTGTCCTGTCCCTCCATCCCTTGTCCAAAGCCCCTCTCCAGGTTTGTCGTCTGCTCATACCTGCTTCTTTTACAACTAGAAGCAGAGAGGGTTAACACACTGTGCTAGTGGAGAAGTAAGGGGGGTGTTAGGCACCTGAAGGAAAAGGAGGAGCTGAGATTTGTGACAGTGCAGCACATCACTGCAACTTTTTCAGTGATATTGTGGAAAATCCCTGCAGTTGTCCTTTCAAACAGGTGAAAGGCTCCTAACTGTAATGGGCTTCTATAGCTACACTTATTAATAGATTGCTTTTCCATAAATTATTATTTAATGTCTGCTGCTGCCAAAAGGAGCCTCTGCACTGAAAACGTTGATAATGATTTTGCTTTAGAAGGGAGTTGCTTTACACAAATGTGCATTTTAGAGTTTTATTTCTAAACAGAAGCTGAGAGTGAGAAAGCTTCTGTTAAAATTCAGACTCCTTTTTCAGAGAGTGAAAAATCACCTCTGGTCCGTACGGCTGCAGCTGAACGACACGGAGAGCATCCTTTCCCCTTCAGCCACTGACGTGGCACGTTTCACATTACCGGGTGGCCGCGTCTTCCCTTCTGAACGGCTGAGATGGTTTGCAAAGGCCACTTCAAGTTCCTCGGCTTTTCACTCCCTTTTGTGTGAGACTGTCAGCGCCCGAGCCCCGGCCGTGACATGCACAGACCGGCTGGTTTTTCTCCTTCAGATCAGCGGCTCTGGACAGCTTCTCTTTCTCTGGCAGCCGTCTCAACCTGCTCTGTCTTGTCATCTCCGAGTTCAATATCTGCTGCTCTGAAGGAGAGAAAAAAAAACGGGATGGGTTGGACCATTGTATTTGGTCTTTTGACCCTCCATGTTGCCCATGAGCAGTGAAGGATAACTTTTGACAAGCCATGTCAGATGTGACAGGCAATCTAGTTGGGTTGAGTGGAAATGTGCTGTACAAGTTTGAAGCCTTAGTTGGGGGCATTTTCCTGGTGTTCAGTGCATTTAAATTGACACCAGACCTCAGTGGTGTTCGTTGCAGAGCCCCGCGTTTCCAAAGCGTGTGGATTTAGCAGCTCAAATGGAAGCCTTTCATACACGTTTTGCATCTCATTCCACCATTCCAGTGCAGTGTTGCCCCTTCTGTGTTTCCTTTTCCATCCCTCAGGAGCACACATTAAATTCAGTTTTCATTTCTGAGTATGTTTGATTGTTATTTTCTTGTAGGAGGTTATGGTTTACTGTTCCATCTATTTCTGTGTTTCCATAGGTCGTCGGAGTGCGATGTGATAGACAACTCCAAGTGCACTCTTATGATAGAAGATGTTGAATATTGCAAATCATTCTGAGGAGCGTTGAAGGAACCTTGCTAACCTTGAAGCTGCTTTCATTTCCAAATTAATTATTCAGAAATGTTGATGATAGAACTTCAGTGGGAAGCATGTTTTCTGTAGTGTTACAGAGGCTTCAGACAAGATCTGTTCTTACTCTCTTCCTTTGTTAATGGGGTTTGATGCGTCGTTCCACTTTTATTTAAATTAAGTCTCATTAAGGATGAGAAAAGGCAGCAGGTAACATCCTCCCTGGTAGCCTGTTGGAGCTGGCACTGCTAGTGATCTGCATCACTCTGAATTTCTCCTTTCTCTTACCAACTGCGAGCATAGAATGAATCACAGAAACATAGAACAGTTTATGTTGGAAGGGAGCTTAAAGCTCCTCCAGCTCCAGCCCCTGCCCCGGGCAGGGACACCTTCCACTAGAGCAGGTTGCTCCAAGCCCCTGTGTCCAACCTGCCCTTGAACACTGGTTCTGGTTTTGAAAGCATTTTTGGAATGCCATAGGAAAAACATGCATTTTGGAAATAACAGTTCGGTTTCTCTTGCTTTATAGAAATTTCTGCCAAAGATATTCCTTGTCTGGAGTGGCTGCAACTGGGGCATCTCTTCAATCATTAAAGACCTTGCCAACTTTCTCCCTAGCATTTTAATTCCCGTAAATCACAATTAATTAAATAATCAGTCATTCCTGAGAATAAAGGTTCTCCTTTGCCATGAGCAAATAACAATCCCTCATTTTTCAGAGCTCCCCCTGACCTGCCCAACACAGCAGGGAAGGTGCAGTCATTTTCCCGTGGTGGTTCTGTCCTTTCCTGAGATTCCCAGAGGGAAGCAATCTCCGTACGGCATTCTCTTTCCATTTCAACTTGTGAATCCTTTTGGAAACATGTGAAATGTTTTAAAGACAAGCATGTTGTTGATGAATGAGTCCTTCTTTCATGGATATGGCGTGGATGTGGAGCCGTTATCCCTTCTTTTTTTAACAATGTCAGTGATTTGTCTTTTAAAAGTGTTATATAGAGTTCCTGGCTGGTGAAGAACTTCACTTTAAGGGCTCTTAGGCCCTTTAAGTAACTGAAGGATCTTTAATTGTTTGTGTAAATAGTTAGTATTTGCCTGGGGTTGAAATAATAGTTCCTTACTCAGCATGGGCTGAATTGGGGTCTGTTGTGGTGGCCTGTCTCCTTGTACAGATGTTCTGCTTGCTTTTGGTTTTCTTGATCCCTTATGTAGGAATGAGTTAAATCATTTAATGGCATAAGAGATTTAAAGCCACAGAAGAAAATGCTCCAAAAAACAGGTATTTTTATTGACAGCCTTTCTGCATGAGGTGTTTTTTGTTTAGAAAGCTAAATCATTTCCATTTTTACCACAAATAAGAACAAAAATACCTGAGCCAGATGGCTATTTAAACCTATTCTGTTACTACAGTTGTAATAGTCCTCAGTGAAGCAGTGTAGGAGCTGGGTATGAAACATAGAAGCATGGAATGGTTTGGGCTGGAAGGGACCTTAAAGGTCCTCCAGCTCCAACCCCTGCCCCGGGCAGGGACACCTTCCACTAGAGCAGGTTGCTCCAAGCCCCTGTGTCCAACCTGGCCTTGAATAAACCCCGCCGGGGAGGGGGCAGCCACAGCTTCTCTGGGCACCCTGTGCCAGTGTCTCACCACCAGAGACACTTCAATAGCCATGTGCTCTGAAGGACCAGGGTTGAAGGAGGATCTGAAAGAGGACTGAAGCCTCCATCGTGCAGCCCCTGCCTCCCCATCAGCCTTCAGTGTAACTCTCAGCACTCAGCCATAAAATGCAATGTCTTGTTCTGGCTGTACCAGTGTAGCTTTCACCAGTCTGATGTGTTCCTTCCTTTCATTCACCTTGGGAGGGC
>NW_009910272.1:5798-6030 GCF_000696875.1 Nestor notabilis
AAGATTATTCAGGTTTATGCCTAATTCAGCAGCCAACAATATCTCCTTTTTGTCCTAATGCTGGTAATGACATGGATAATGATCTTCGTTCTGTTGACTTAGGGGGAGCTGTGAAGACATCCGTGATTACACAGAGAGATGGATTTCTCAGGGCTCCACAGGCTTCCCAGCAGCAGCTTTTATGCTATAGCACTATCTAGGCAGACCACTGCTGGCTGTGGGACCATGCTCC
>NW_009910273.1:0-339 GCF_000696875.1 Nestor notabilis
GCCCGCCGCCCGCCTCCCGCACGGCCGGGGAAAGTCTGGGGCTGACACCGCGGCGTGCGGAGCCCCGCGCTCCCGTGTGTGCAGACAGGGACCCCCACCGGCCTGTCTCGCTCCCTGTGTGTAGATACATGTGTACAGCTACTTAGTTCTTGCAGCTCTCCAGGTCGTGGCTGAATTATTTTATCATTTTTTAAGCTATTTTTTTCCAAATCTCGCTCCTTTTCTTTGATTTTTTCCTTATTTTTTCCCCCTTCTGGTGTGTGTGGCTTTGCCTTGGAAGCGAGCGAGAGCCAGAGCATCTGCACTTGGACTTTTTGGGGGTCTTTTCCCCCCTCCCCC
>NW_009910273.1:377-1011 GCF_000696875.1 Nestor notabilis
GGGTTTTTCTTTTTTATTTTTTGCCCTCCAGTTTTTGGCTGCCCAGTTGCCCCCACCCCTTATTCGGCGTCTTTCTCTCCCTCCCTCCCTCTTCCCTCTCTTTTTCTTTTTTTCCTTTTTTCTTTTTCCCTTTTTCTCCTTTTATTTTTCCTTTTTTTTCTCCTTTTTTTCCCCTTTTCTTGTCTTCTTTCCCTTTTATTTTCCCCTTTTCTTTTCTCCTTTTTTCCTTTTTTTTTCTTTTTTCCCCTTTTCCTTTTCCCCTTCTTCCTCTTTTCTTTTTCCTTTCCCCTTTTTCTTCTTCCCTTTTTCCTTTTTCTTTTTTTCTTTTTCCTTTTTTCATTTTCCCTTTCCCCCTTTTTCTTTTTCCTTTTTTCTTTTTCTTTCTTTTTCCCCCTTTTCTTCCTCTATTTTTCTTTTTCTTCCCCCCCCTCCCTTTCTTCCCCTTTCCCCCTTTTGCTTTACCCTCCCCTTTTCCCCTTATTGTGGGGTGTGTTTTTTGCGCCTGTGTCACTCCATCAAGTTTATCCCAACCAAGAACAAAGTTTTCAGAGAAGGACCGAGGAGAAACTACTTTTTGCCACCACCCCTCTCTATTTTCCCCCCTTTTCTCCCCCCTTTCCCCTGCTGTTTCCTG
>NW_009910274.1:0-27119 GCF_000696875.1 Nestor notabilis
GCCGTGGGACACCAGTAGCCGCGGTAGCGTGTGAGAGCTTGTGGAATGACCGGGTGTTGGCTGAGGCGAAGCGCTGCTCCCAGGGCGCGGGGCTTTCTCCGGGCAGGGTGTTGTTCGAACACCGTCTGCGTGTCACTGTTAACGTACGGGATCCGTATCGAGCTGAGCGAGGTCCCTGGGTGATGCGGGAGTGCGGGCTGGGAGTTCTGCACCGTCACACAGGCGATACCTGGCCTGCGCATCGGGAGGGATAAGTCATCCTTCCCTTGCATAACCTGCGCTCCCGGAGCGAGCCCGGGCCGGCCACAGAGTGCTTCTCTTAATAGAAATTAAGTTATTTCTGTGCTTTCAAGGTCATCGTGAAAAGGTACCTCTCAAACACGTAACCTGCGGTTTGTAGATGATGTCAGAGGTGTAATATTCTTGGTGCCAGGCTTTTTCACTCTGCTTTGGTGAGGAGAGCTCATGGTGAGGAACAGCAGTGTATGACACAGGGTTGTTGAAAAATGCATCTCTTCTGTGCTTTGTCATAACGTACAGAGCTAGAATTAATACATAACCTGGCACATGGGTTCATTCTATACATGCTTAATCTGTGAAGGAAACAGAACATTGCGGGCCTTTGATAAATCTGGGGTATTCTGAAAAATAAGCTGGACATAGACCTAGGTTTGGTCAAATATAGTTCATGTAGGTTGAAGAATTCTGTGTATAGTGATGCAATCATACAGGTTTTATTGTGGCTGTGATTGAATTTTTAATTTTGGATGGCACTATGGTATAGCTGGTCTGTATGTAAATACAATTAATGGTATTTGAGCAGTGGGTATTCACTCTAGGTATGTTCTCTAGAGTAGACTGTATGCTCTTAAGACTAGATTGCTAAGCTTCACAGCTGGAGCATTTTCATCCAGTCACTGCCTCTGCTAGGATGGCTGTGGCCAAGTTAAAAATGCATGTGTCCGGGGTGATGGTAGTTGCAGCAGATGTGAATTGCTGCAGAACACTGCTGGATCTGAGGTGAAGCTTCAGGAGGGCTTTATGATCAGCAGTATTAAACATGGTGGGTTAGGAGAGCTGACAACCATCCAGTTAGGCAGCTACTGACTGTAGCAAGAGGGTGTAGTACCAAGTTAGATCAGCTCTGTGTTATATCATCTCAGTTTAGAGGTGTTCTCAGTAGTGTGAGAACATGGGATTTTTAGTTTCATAACCACTGTACAATGCTGCTCCCTATAGACCTCTTTTCTTCCCCAGTCTCACATGGTCTAATATGTGAAGTGGGCACTGCATGCAAGTGCTTAATTTAAAAAATACAGGCCATATAGATGTTACAGCAAGATGTAGGGGAGAGATGATGTTTGAGTATGCCAAGACTTTAACTTTAAGATGTTCTAGTATTGTAACATTGGGAACATAAGTCTCTCTTCTTGCCAAGACTCTGTGCTGCTTCTGTTAAGATGTAGCTTCCTGGAATTGTATAAACTACATCTATCTTCCTGCGTGTCCAAGCTTATTCTAGGCTGCGTGCTTTTCTTCCTCTGCCTCTGTGTTTGTTACATTGGGTTACATTTTTTTCTTTTAACAGGATTTCTACAATTGGCCTGATGAATCCTTTGAAGAAATGGATAGCACATTAGCTGTTCAGCAGGTAGTTTACTTTTGTGGAATGTTGTTACTCAGTTCAGTTTCCCAAGTTTTGTATCTTAGTGAAAACCCAGGGAACAGGGCGTGCTCTGTGTCTGCTCAGGATGGTGCTGAACAGGAGTGTATTTCATAAGCACCCTACGTATATTTAAAAAGAAGTAATTATTAATTGTGTGTGCAGAAAAAACTCTTAATTCCCATGTCTGGTTTAAACAAAACAGATTTAAGAAAATGGTGGGGGTTCCTGCCATGTTCCTTTGTTCTGGGACATATGTTGTAAAATTCTTTTACCTTGTCTATTTGAGCAAAGGCATTTTTCAAATCTGGCATTTTTTATACCAGTTTTTTTACCCTGTCCATCTACTCCTTAACGTTTTAACCCATCGATCACTCCTTAAGTAAAGAGAAAAAGTAAGTCCCTGAAAGATGCAATGTCCTAAATATACTGTCTTACTACAGTTACAACAAGATCTCGATTTATTTTTGTCCCCTTTCCTAGTATATTCAGCAAAACATAAGGGCAGATTGTTCCAACATTGATAAGATCCTTGAACCTCCTGAAGGCCAGGATGAAGGTGTATGGAAGTATGAACATTTAAGGTGAGAATCCATCTTTTGTCAACATAATGTCCCGCTTCTAAGTTCCGTTCATTGATACTGAGTCTTTTTGAATATGACAGATGAAAAGAAACTTAAATGAAACTTGGTATTTCTACTATTAAACATTGTTATTCTTTGGCATTAATTATTTTCTGAATTCCTTGCTCTTTCTTAAGGTTTATGATGTGCTCTGATCTAGTGGTTTTGATGGTTTTGAAGAAAATGTTTGGACCTCACTTCAGACGTATTAGCGTGTTTTGAATGTGAAAATAGAGTCATGAATTTCCATGGCACTTTCTCCTAGTATCATCAGTTCTTCATCTCCACTAACTGGGAATGTGATTTCCAGATGCTCCCATTGCTTCTTCTGAAACTTGCAGGAAAATAGGCATTAAATGGGAAAGCAGGAATACCTGTGTCTTACAGTTCTTTATCTAGTTGTAAGGAAACCCAAAACTTCTCCAGTTCTCCAGTTTGTTTTATACAGCATAATAAATACATTCAGCCTCGGTAAGGCCTGAAAGTCTTTTTCAGTTGTAGTGTAGGTTTACACCCTGTTAGTACATGTGTAGTAATCCTTATTTTTCCTGGCATTATTTTAGCATCCTTATGTCCTGATTTCTGCTTTTAATAAACACAAATCATCAAATACACTTTCAGGAATAAGAATAGTTCTAAGCTACCCCTAGATTTAAATATCTTGACTTTTTGCCTCCTGCTTTCTTCTTCTCTCCTCTGCTCTGGAATAGTTCCAATAGATGCAGGGAATCTTCAGAAGAATAGAAAGTGTATACATATGATTTCCTGTGTCCTTTCCCATACACTTACAACCACTGCAGATTCACAGAAGTGACTTGTCACTAAATATTTGTTGCTTTTGGAAAATGTAGTCAGATTTTCCTGCAGGATGGAGGGGTGGATTCTCTTCAGTTAAAGAGTGCACTTTCAGGTACATTCTAGTGAAGGCAGTGTTTCTAGAAGCCCACTCTATTGACGACCTGTGGTGGGACTTCAGCCACTTAATTGTTCTGGAGGAAGCGTATGTTAGAAGGAGAGAATGCTCCAGCTATCTCAGTTTAAAACTTACACTCTTAATAAATTGATTTTCTTGAAGTGTTCCTTATATTTTTTTAGCCTGTTTTTGTGGAATAGCACTTTCTTCCCTAACAAAGTTGGGATCTGAAATGCTTGCTCTAAATTATTGGTTAAGCTCAGCCTCTATTCTCAGGTAAGAATTAAAATGTAATTGTTTTGCTGAGTAAAAATAAAAAATATGCTGGTATGAATTCTGTTTCTCTCAACCTTTCATAGTCCTCTTCTAGCGTGTCAGTTCATAGCCTGTTGCCTTGGCAGGTGTGACAGCTGGAATTGTGTGATGGTGTTCATTAAGTATGATATTTCTCATGTTCTGTTGTGTTTCTTTCACTTCACAAGACTCATTTCCCAGACTGTTGAGGCATCTGTGAAAATCAGAATGTATCATCTTGGTTTTTATTAGATGTTTCCACTAGAAAAACAAACTGTGATTTTGATGCTGCTGTGTTCAAATTTTTTAGGCAATTCTGCCTTGAGCTCAATGGACTAGCTGTCAAGCTGCAGGTAATTCTTTTCTTGATATTTTTATATTGTATGAGGGAGGAGACTGGTTTTGTATTGTAAGATGCAGAGTTTGCAGAGCTTTTGTCTAAATTTATACACAAACCACCGACTTAAGCAGTAGTTTGAGGTAAGAGGTTTTTAGGGTTTTAAAGGGGCAAATAGCCCTTTTTGGTGGGGGACAAGACAAGCAAGTGATTTGAAAAGATCAGCCTGTTTTTGCTGTTGGGTGGTTTTCATAACTGAGCACTTGTTTTAACAGAGTGAATGTCACCCAGACACATGTACTCAGATGACAGCAACTGAACAATGGATTTTTCTTTGTGCAGCTCATAAAACTCCCAAAGAGGTATGGATGTATTCTGGAAAAATGACCCTACTGATGTAGGATTTTCTTTCACAGTTCATATGTTCATGTGGAGACCATTATAGGTGGCTGTTTAGTCAAACTGAGAGTTTATGTGGGCTAAGAATATCACTGAAGGTTTCCTTCTTTCCCATTGTGTAGTGATTTACAGAAGTATGAGGTAGGAAAGAACTGCTTTTTAACACAGCATTAGAGACTTTGCATATTCCCCTCTTTTCTCCTTTAATTTGTGTTGAGACAGTCTCAAACTCAGTGGGAAAAGGTCTTTGTTTCACTGAAAGAAGAGTACATGCTGAGAATAGGGTGTCCTCTTCAGACTTTGGCCTCGATCCATAGTACTAAGCATGTGAGCCTGACACTCTGAGAGTGGCTGCATGTGCACATTCTTGGGGGAGTTACTCCCAAAAGGTAGTGGAGTCATAAAAATCCTGTATGTCGAGTGGGGTACCAGCATGGCAGTAGCTTGTCCAGTTACTTTAAACTTTGTTCTGATCTCCTATTAAACCACTTGGTACAGCTTTTTTTTCTTTCCTCCTTCAGAAGGTCTTTCTCTCTTGCTGTTGGTTATGGTGATAGTGCAGTCTGTCGTATTTGTCTCTATATTTCCCCTTCCAGAATAACGTATTGGTTCTTTTTAACCTTACCCTTTTGTTTTATTTTTAATTTCCTGAGGTGACTTATTTAGCTCTGAAGGCCAACCTCTTTTCAACTCCTTCCTTTAACCCTCATTGCCACTGAGTATATTGGCATGCAGTCAGTCTGTTTTACTCAGCTAGACTTGGGAATTTCAGACTGCTTTTTATCTCTGAACATGAACATCAGTCAGCTACTGTTTTCCATGTCAGTAACGGCTCAACTAATGGTCAGACAGTGGGTGATACAACCTGCTGGCAAAAGTGTACAACTGAGAAGTCCTCTTCCTGAAATTGGGGAATGGCAAAATGGACAGACATTCCTGTGCTCTCAGCCTGTCTCGGATCTTTACTTTCTTCCTGCTTTACAAGTACTTTATTGCAGAGTCAGGGCTTGACTTCTTACTATGTTTTTGGTTATCTAATGATTTTGGTTTTCTTTGCTGAGGTAAAAAGCATTGATATACTTAGGTTCAGGTTTGCTTGTTTTGCTTGGTGTTTGTTTTGGGGGGGTTTTGGCTGAGGTTTTTTGGTAAGGTGTTAATTTAGCCTGTAGAAGAAAAAGTCTGGCAACTTGACTATGTGGGAAACAAATGGACTGTGAGGTAATGATCGTCTTTCCATTCAGTGGGTGTATGTATTATTACACAGCTTTACTTAAGGAGCTGCATGAAATTCACTGCTCATGCATAGTCACATTTCCATAGTAACTTTTTTCCTTGAAATAATTCATATGAGTTGTGAAAGAGAGAAAAGAAATGCCCTGCCTAAGGAGGGAATGGAGTTGGACCTTTGGAGAAGCCACGTGAAACTTCTGGGAATAAAAATGACCAGTGAAGTTAAAAGCATCAGGAAACACAATTAAAATGTTTCTCTTTAAACAAGTTATATGACAGTATTGTGCGTGCACTCAAACATGTGCTCACTCACTGTCTCTTTTTGTAGTGTCCTGCTATAGACTACACCAGACACACACTTGATGGAGCTGCATGTCTCCTGAATAGCAATAAATATTTCCCCAGCAGGTAAAAATGCTTTCTTTTGGGAGGAGGGAGAGAGGGAGGGAGTAGCGACACCTACCCACTTACAAAGCATATCGAAAGGCATTTTTCGTGGAATGCTACCGAAAGTATCTCAAGTCCTGCATGTGTCACTTGTTGGTAGGCCTGTTGTCACATGGAAGCCAAGGAACAATTCCTTGCCATTTACTGGAGCTGATGGGTGCTTTTTAGGTGGCAACTGCTTTACTAATACCTGTCGGTGTTGTGGGGCTTCCAGTGGTGTAATACCAGCCTAAAGAACAGGATGGCCTTCAGAGAGATGCAGTGACTCGAGGGACACTGTGGCACCAAAAGCCTTCAGAAGCCAGTACCAATTAATTGTGGGATATCAGTGACCACAGAACAGAGACTGGTTGTACTTAATGGGCAGTCCACATATTGTCTCACAGAAACCTAACCGGAGAAGTCAAAATTGTGCTTATCTAGGAATCCAGTATTGCCACGGAGATACAACTGGAAGTCTTTTTCCCTTTGCCCATCAGTGCTAGAAACCAGAAGTGCAGTCCTTACCAGAATAAGCAGTGGTGGTTAACTAGAGGCAAAACCTTGCAGAGTATGATTTTGTAATGTGCAGTACGTACTGACATTTCTATTTTCCTTTCAAAAAGAAGCAACTGCAGGCACAGGTATCTGTAACACTTAAGTCTAAATTACAAATGCAATTTTATAGTATAGTTTAATAATCAGAATTCGTGTCAACATGTATCTCAGCAGTCCTTTTGGTAGAGCTGTTTTGTAACCTCCCTCCTGGTGCTTACAGGGTTAGCATAAAGGAATCCTCTGTAGCCAAATTAGGATCGGTGTGCCGAAGGATTTACAGAATATTTTCACATGCTTATTTTCATCACCGGCAGATATTTGATGAATATGAAGTAAGTACTTTCAAATCACATCTTGGAAGAAGGGCATTTACTGAAGTAATAGCTGTGATGTAGTTGTATTACAAGCTATCTGATAGTCCTAGCAGATCTGTGGTGAAGTATTGATCATAGCAGATGACAATTTTGCAAGAACTGAATTTCTATGTTACATGTATAACAATGAAGATTCATTTGTAGAATTAGTTTACCCACTTATGGTTTCATTTGGATAAAAGGTCAGAATTTGAGAGTTTTTCTACAAACAACTTGAATTCATGTTGTTTTAAAGGTTCCCGAATGTATTCCAGCACTTGGTGTAGTTAGTACTGTTTACAGATGTATGGTTCCTGTTTGTGTATGTCACACAACAGTTAAGGAATTAGAATTGTAGAAGTCCAAAGACACAGAGTAACTAGTGTCAGCTTCTGCACCTCCAGTAACTGCCAGCTTGGTTTTTTATGGAAAGGTAGAAACTTCTAGATAGAAATCAGGGCTGTAGCTGGATGTAAAAGAAACCTTTGCCAATCCCACTTACGGTTGCTGGAATAGCTATGGGAGGGCTCTGCCCTGGTCAGTTGGAGATAGCGTATGTAAGAGGAGTTTCACAATACCTTAAAATTCTCTTTTGGAGAGTGGATCAGGACTACACTGATGTTTGACTATATTCTTGTCCAAGTGCTGTTGAATGGAGCTGTGACTTCAGCCTGAACTTCAGTAGGGTTTTTTGTTAATTGCAGTAACTATAAGCAAGCAGTAAAGGAAAGATTTAAAAGAAGTAATATAGATTTACCATTTAAGCATTACTATGTCTAAGACTTGTAAATCTAATAATCGATTACATATAAGCAGATTTTTTTTAGCATGTTCTGCTCAATTGTTTAAAATATTCCTTCTGTATATATTGTTTTTCCCCTTTTTTCGTTTCCAGAATGAAACTTTCTTGTGTCATCGGTTCACTAAGTTTGTGATGAAGTATAATCTGATGTCCAAGGATAACCTGATTGTACCCATTTTGGAAGAAGAAGTGCAAAACTCAGTGTCAGGGGAGAGTGAGGCATGATGAGAATGGCAGTACAGAGCCTGTACTGAATACAAAGCAAACATTAATTATGTACTGTATATATCATTTTAGACACTTCAATCACGTATCCTCATAGCTTTGTTTAGTATACTTTTTGTATGCTGTGTGCATTGCCTTTTCGTATGGGAAATACTTTAAGTTATTCATAAGCTGTATATTCATCAATGTGGCACTCATGGTTTTTAAATAAAAGTAGTAGTATCTGTTTATAATGCCTGTTAATAAAAGAATTTACAGTTCTCTAAAATTGCTGCTAAACAATCATTGAATCACAATCCTGAAGATGTGTCTGATTGGGTGGGAAAAAAGTGAGATTAGGATTTCCCAGCAAGCCATTTTTTAGCACAGTAGCTGTATTAAGTCTTAGTTCAAAGATTATTACCTTAAATATATAATTCTGCAGGAAGCTTCTTGCGATGTAGCTTATTCCTAATTTAGCTTTTATTTTTTTAAGATGGCTTTGAAGATTTACTTTTGGATGTGCATATTCCTGTATGTGTATATCCAAATACTAATAGGATCTATAGTACTAGTAATACCAAAAGGACAATTTCACTATGCTATTGAACATATATATTCTTGATATACGTCTAACATACTCTCTGGACTTGTTTTGTTAACAGCAGTGGTTTGTATACAGCAGGGGACAGGTTCCATCCTGCTAAGGCACACTTCTGCTGGTCTCCAGTCCACAACTTCTCTAAAGAATAACTGTGGCAGAGAAGTCAATGGCTTATACCTGTGTGTATTTATGGCAACTGCTTACAGATTATACCTCATCAATACTCATGTTACACTACATACCACACTAGCGCAGTCTTTGCTTGTATTCCTAGTATAAACCTTCCAAGTATCTGAAATACTGACCCTGATTCTTTGCAGGAGTTAATTGCTTTTAATCAACATACTTTTGTTTATCTTCATTCACCAGAATTACATTCTTTAACAGATTGGATTCATGCTTCTGTTCCCTATCAGGTGTTTATTTCAAGTTGTGTTTGCAGATTTGCAATAACTGACAATTTCCATGAGTGCTGCTTAATTGTGTTATATCTAGAATGACAGAATTAAATGTTTGAGATGCATACAGCAGACATACTGCTAAGCTTACATGAATGCAGGGTCTAAAGGCACTAGCAATGTTCTTATGTTAAATGAATTTTGCTTAGCTGTTTAAGAAGTTAGCTGGTTGTTTCCCTCTGAGGTTGCCAAGGGCCCTCGTTTTATTTCTTTAAGCAGGTCAGAATGGGCTAACTCAGCTGGTTTTGGTAATCTACACTTTGTTTTCTACATTATACTTACTTGGAAAGAAGGGAGTCCACCTATTTTTAGTAAGTCATTTTTCATAATACTACTAAACATGCCTTAAATTCTGTTTTTCTTTATATGAATCAAGCACACCTCAAGCAACTGTATCACCTGGATGTAAAGGGAATTTAAACTATCAGAAAATGGAGAGACTGAAGTACTTCAACAGCTCTTTTTGTCTCATGTGTATCACTGTATGTAATTGTCAGCAGGCTAATTGCATGAGATGTTGTCTGAGTGAAAGTAGCTTTAGTTACTGTCTATACACTTAGCTGTAACTTGCCTTGTTACTTGATTTTGGTAGCTACCTTGAAGTTTGTGCTGCAGGTAGGAGAACTGTGTTCTGGAGGGAGTACAATGTATTTAGCTTGGTTACAGTCCGCTGCAGGACCATCCAGGGTGGTCCTGCAGTGCAGACACTCTGCATGCTGCTGTTGGCCATGGTGGCTGAGACAGGCAAACCCATGTTACTGGTGTTGCTAATGCCATTGCCTCTGCAAAATTGAAGAAGATGATGTGGTGCTCAGGACTGCATTAAAATTTTAAAACCTCTTTTCCTCCTCTTACGCTTTAAAGAGTTTCACTTCAAAACAAAACTCGGGAAGTTTTCGTCCTGTTTATTCTCATTGGGATTTGCACTGTAAAGTTAACTTGCTCTACTAATTGATTTTATAAGGCCTAAGTGAAACACTGCTTGTATTTTCCCTTGCTGTTGTTTACATGAGTACTGTGTACACACATGTGCCTGACGGTACCATAGAACTTCAGTTAGCCTAAGCAAACCATTGATTTGTCTAATAAATATTAACAGACTTAATTTAGACTCTACATAATAGGGGAACTGAGACTGTCTTTGAATTATATTGTAAAGAAAAGGATAAAATTAAACTGTTTCTTTATCCATACTGCTATATTTTGGCAAGTTATTCTCGTTCTTCATGTCGTCCAAGAATACAGGCAACTGAGTGCTTCCAAGAGAAAGGTTGGTGCTCTTCCATCTCTGCTACAGGGTGTGCTGGAGTGAAGTCATGTTTCATCTTTCAAAAATAGAGAAATACAATACTCATCGGCATCCTGAGGTCAGAACTCAAACTTATACCCCTCAAATCACAAAATGATGGTTCTACAATTAAAAAGGAAGATGTCAAAGAGGACCAGAAACCCCAATGAGCACAGCATACAAGGGCGCATTGCAAGCCAAGCATAAAACTTTGAACTAGCTTTTCCCTTGGTCACTGAGGTTTCTTCTGAGGTTTGCATTAACATAGCTTGCAACAAGTCAGCCACTGTGATTTTGCTACTTTTAAGATTTCAGTTATCTTGGAGGTTGTTATAGTTCAGCTGCTTAAACAGATCAAAACATGTCACCAGACCAGTTCCTCTGATCCACTTTGTCTCTTTCAAATCACACTAACCTGAAGTCCAGAATGTTCACTTTCATTCGTACCAGTTGTCTAAATTCTGACACAGGAATGTGGCTTCAAAAAGTCTAAATCCTAGCTGACACTGTTCTCAAAATCAACCATAGGGAATTGTCATGACAGCAACCTGGACCTTCTAACTCCAGAAGATGAATGTACTAAGAACAAAGCAAAACAGCTTTTAACAGATGGCTGGGCTTTGTGAGCTGCACGGAGCTACAGACAAAACTGCAAAAAAGGACTTCCAGCTTCAGGAAAGGCATGCATTGATCTAACACATTTAGTGTCTTGTCAGCACGAGGCAAATGTAATGAAGAACTGGCAGGTGATGTAGTAAGTGCTTTTAATGGCGAGAAGCTTCCTACCAGAACTATAGACCAGATCTTAGCATTACAAAAAGAAAACAGTATTTTACAGACCAGAAACACTGAAGTTAAGCAGCAGTTTATTGCAGCTGACCAGGAACATAAATAAACTGTTCCAACAACCAGGAGCAGGGCACAGTATTAGTGGATAGTTTCTTCCTGCTTGTAAACACTAGAACAGTATTTTCTCTCCAAACAATTTAAGCATCAGAAAGTATAAACAGACTTTTGCAGCAGTTCATGAACAGTTGCCTCTATCTTTGTTCTTCTAATAGCTGTTGTCACATACAGTTAAGGGACTTTTCCATTACCTTTCACACACACAGGGTCTCCTAACTGAAGCCCTGTTACTGAATAAATAAGTGTACTTACTGGTTTTTTGGTCAGAGAATGCAGCCGTGCTTTAAATTTGATTTGCAGTTCTTTCAATAAAAAGATGAGCATATAAAACACATTCTGGTAAAATGAAAACCAAATAAGAGTGTGTGCATACATACATCTCTATAAATAGGAGTATACAAAAACCCAGTCTTGCCAGACTTACTGTGATAGCTCTTCTGATTGACAAGCTTTGTAATTAATGGCTGGTGCTGGTCACAACACTTAAAAAAGGCACACCTTAATGCTGTGGTTGATGTAAGACCAGGTGACGAAACAATCAGCTTTAATTAGAATCCCCTACACCCAAAATACACCCTGCCCCCTTCACTCTTCCAGGTAAGATAGCGCTGACCTTCAGAATCTCAAACTGCAAAGAACTAAATGGAAGATTTTCTGTGATTTGTTTCAGAAGCATTTTCAATTATTTCTGTTTCAGCATCCTTGCTCGAGGAACATGGGTGATTTGTTCTGTGCTCTTCAACTGGTGCATGGAGTCAGCTAATCCTTGCAGAGCCTTCACGCAGGCTGAGCACACCCAGCAAGCCTTGCCAGCAGGACCCTGCTCTCAGCTACATGCCCAGCAGGGATGAAGCACTGGTGCTTACAGTAATCTGAAGGACAGGATGAGCATGCACTCAGCCAGGGCAGCTCTCACAGTCTCTCCCAACAGTTGCTGGTTCAATGGCTCAGAGAGAATAGGGCACTGTTTTTCCCCCTTTCAGGATTTTTCAGTCCCTTTTTGAATCCATGCAGTTGCACACACAGTGTGCTGCAGCCAGGAGTTCTGCAGTCAGCTGAACAGATACCATGATTTGTTTCAAACCTGCTACTTACTACTCCCATGATTCCCTTGAGTTCTTGTATCAGAAAAAGAATGCTGAGGAATTTATTCCTGTGCTACCCTCTCCATGCCGCTCACTCTACAGGTATCTGCCTTGGCTCTTGTCAGGCTCAGGTTTTTCCTAGATGAAGAATTGTGGTTTATTTTTTCCCAATACAGAGCCTAAATGTAGCCCTGTGAGGTGAAAGACAACAGAGCTAGAAGAAAATCCAGATGCATGTTTCTACCACAGTGGCAACTTTAGGTATGGACAGACAAATGGCATTAGAAAACCCCAGCTGTCCTTAACTATAGGAACTGCCGAGTGGGTTTGGAGGAAAGAATTCAGCATATTTGCATGGAATTAAAAAGACCATAACGAAATTCAGAGGTTTGCAGCACTGTTGACCTGTGACACACAAACGTGAGGACTGAAGTGCAGTTAAAACTGTGGGCTACTGAAAAGGAATGTGGCTTTATTTCATTTCAGGAAAAAAAGCCTTTCTGTCTAAAAGTGGGGCTATTGTAGAACGTACCTGTGGACCCCCAAAGCATACTAAATCTCTAACCTTGTTCCAAACCAGAATCTCCCTTTTGGGCATCCCATTAATTATAAGGGGAAAAGGTCTTCTAAAAAAGATGTTTATCTGAATTTTCTGCATTCTCAACAGCTGATATGAAAAAATCTCAGTTAAAAATTAATCTTTTTATCCAATGAATATATTCTAGGAAGATTAACCGCATTCTATTTATTACTTTATACATTGTAACATTTAAATAGTTGCAGTTCAGCTTTAGGATTCACTACTCTGCCATCCTGAGCAGGGATACTGCTTTATGAAAGGTAATTTCTTTAATAGACTTTAACTTGGTGTATTCCAATCTGACTTCCCCCATCCTGGTCATCTCCTGGCATTCTTGTTTGGAGTCAGTTATCCATGTTCCTGTCACTGCATTCATTTGCCCACTGTGTTTAGTGCCACCATCTACCCTTGTGACAGGGAGCCTCCCAGAGCAGCTGGTGGATGTCACCCCACTGGAGCAGGATGCCGCAGTTAATGCAGCCCAACATGTCTCAGTGTTTGCAGTACAGCACACACAGACAGGTATCAGAACCCCTGAGTAATGCGAGAGCTGTACTGCACACACTGAGAGGAGTGTTGTGAATACATCTGCTCTGTCCTGTTCCAATTTCTCATTTTCACCATGTTATCTTGCATTAGCTTCAGTGTCATAAGCATTTATAGATTTTGCTTCTAAAACTAACTGAAAAAAAAAAGCACAATTTTTAGTTACAGTCACATTTACCTCCTGGAGATGCATTTTTATTCAGCTTCTCCACTGTAAGATGTAATTTCAAGACAGCAGCATAAAAGTAACGCCTGTTCATGCCTCTCCCCAGAGCCCTGCCAGTGTTAACCTCCCCTCATGCATGCAGCTCCTCCCCACGGTTAGGATGGAAGCACAGCAACTAACTTCATCCTTTGAACATCCTTGCTGGTATTTGATGCAGGTGAATACACTTTACCTAGTGTGAAATACATTTAGCTGAGAAACTTTACATATATATAGCAGCATTTTTGTATATGTTCTATAATGCTGCCTGTTAAGTTTAGCCTATTTCATCCTCCTATGTACTACCATCATCGTGCACGTTGCTGTCAGTGCTTCTTAGTGAGTTTCTCAAACTGCTTTTTCATAGACTGCAAGTTATCTTTCAGGGGGTGAGTGGTTCTGAATTTCCACTCATGAGTAAATTATGAATACATCATTATACAAGCTATATGCTCAGATAGCTTTTGGCTTAGATGTATTAAAATCCTGCATAGGTGAAATTATACTACAAGAGCAAGTGTTTGCCTACAGCCTCCAGAGGTTTTCAGTACATAGCTTAAATTGTTAAAACCTAGTGTAAGACAACGTTTCTCTAGGCTTTTGCATTTATGCAAGGCAAGTCAAGTGAAAATTACATTAAAACTTGACAACAGCCAGCCAGTTTGTTTTCTCCACCAATATTTACAACACCCTTTAAAAACAAAACAAAAACATTCTTCCAGCTTGTGGAAAATACTAAACATCCTCATTCCTTTCTCACTCACACAATTCAAACTGTGACTGTTTGCAGCATTTGCTTCCTTGCTTGTCAAAAGCATTAACAAGTTAGCAGAGCACCCAGTCATGTAAATATTCTACTAAAAAGAGAGACAGAAAACCAATTATTTTGCAGTAGTAGTATTACTACAGTAGGATTAACACAACAACGAAACAGACAAAAAACCAAAATGAGTCTGGGAAAAGACATAGGGTTACACCAATACATTTAAAGTAGTATGATTTAAAAAAAATCCAAACCAAAACAAAGTCAAACACATCTGTGTGAATTATGTACATGTCCATCTGATGCAGTTACTTACTTTATCACATACATGTGACCTGAGTGACCCCATCTTCCTGGTCAAATTGTCCATCATCCAGTTCTCTTAATACTCCATCACTACTACTGAATCCTGGAAAGCCTCCATAGTGGGAGGATCCCTCCTTGATCCAACATTGCTTAGAAGGAGATAGGTGAAACTCATCAGGTGGTTGTCCAGTTTCTACAGGATGAGAAGTAGCTGTGTCTAATCCAACACTTCTGCTAGAGACTTTGCCTCTTTCCTCCCCAATAACTTGTCTTAAGGATTTCTTCTGAAATACAAAAGGATGTTTAATGTTAGCTCACTTAAAGGGATTTTAACATAAGGCAGCATTTAACATGGTTTCTAACTATGAACTCTGGAGAAAAAACATCTTTAAGGTCCCTTCCAACCCAAACCATGATATGATTTTATGCATTTTAGCACCAGGAGCTACCCATGGCACTCAGATCAGTGATGATGCAGCATCTCCAGAGGCAATGTCAGTGCCTTGAGTGACAGCAGAGTAGCATGGTCAGCAAATGCTCTGCCTGTCTGCCTGGAGCCTTGCTGTCAGCACAAGAACTACTAAACCAGGAGATGCTTTGCCAGGGCACACAGCCCTGTCCAGAGGAGGAGAACATCCAGCTAAGGAGGAATCCAGCCTCAGCATGCAGGACACAAGCACTCTGGCAGGGGAGTCTGCACAAATACAAATCCTTTAAAAAGAAAGTCAGCCCACAAATGTTTTTGCCATGCTCTGGCAAGTTCTGTGCCTCCCCCTTCTATACATTGCTGTGGTTTTTTTTTCCTGAAACCCTTTTGAAACAGTAAAAACAATGGCCCTTGTGGCTAAAGGAAATGTATTTAGGGAAGCTAAATACAGGAGACATTGGGAAATTACACTAAGGGGAAATAATGTTGCCTCAGGAGAAAAAGAAAATAAGCTTTGCCTGGATGCCACAGTAAGAGGATGGAGAACTCTGCTGAAGGGAAAAAAGGGAAAAAGAGAAAAAATAACCTCAAGCACTGTGTGGTTCTATCTTGGATCTCCTCCTCTGAACTATTCTTGCAGAAACGCAAATGGTCTGTGATAAACAAAGAGCCCACTGAGACAGTATAGCCCTCCTAATCCAAGAGGCTTTTGAACCATTACATAAATCAGAAGCCAGGTCATAATGCACTATCCCATCAACACACAAGACAGAGAGATGAGCTGCAAGGACATAAAATATACCCTCCTCAGAAAAGAGACCCTGTGGGAATAAGAGACCAAGTAATAGGGGCTTTCCCCCAATCCTTACTGAAGCAAAATGGAAATGCTAACTTTGACCCAGCGATTAAAAAACCAACAATGCCCAACAATACAGAATCACAGGAATTAATGCTTTTACTGAGACATTTGCAAGGGTTTAATAAAGACATACAGCTGTGTTATCCATGTCCAGGGGACATCTGCAATGAGCATATTAAAGTTTGTAAAGCAAAAGTTAATGCTTTTGGATTTCAGTAGCTTGTTTTGCACCCGAAATCTACCTACTCAAAGCAAAGCTTGCACAACATCCTATATTAATTAGGTATTACTAATAAATCTGTGAATTTAAGTTGTTTGCCAGTTCGGACATTTTGGTAAAAAAGCAATGAAGTGAAAAGATGAAAACGTAGGGGAAAACCAACATAATGGGAAAAATAGAAGGAAAATGTTACTCTGCTGAATGTTTCAGCTTCAGCCTGCACCACCTATTTATCCCATGTTAAAATAACCTTGGCACACTGAAATTTCCTAGTGGAAAAGTAAAACATTCACTGTTACTTAAAGAGCACATTTAGATACTAAGTTTGTTTGGTCTTTAAACAGTAATCCTGATGTAAATGGCTACAAATCAGCTATTTCTTGTTTACTTCCAGTATGTTAATGCTTAAGTAAAAGGCTTCTCATTATAACAAACAGTAACTACAAAACCCACCATTTTATTTGTATAAACCAAAGCTGCTGATCAACATGCAACTGGGTGACAGAATTTAAACTGTGAGCATAATGCTTCCTATTTTTAATTTAAACTGCATCTCAAAGATTCATCAGTTGCTCAGACTGAATGCTTTCACAGAGCTGGTTTGTATTGCATCTCTTGGCAGAATCCAGTCTTAACCATTCTAACTTGTGTCATGCAGTTATGCTGCCTTTTAAGAGATACTTACAGTTAGAAATAATATGCCTCCCCAAGGAAAGAGTATTCATATCAGGAATCCATGCCCTTATTATACAGTGTATTAAAAAAGTAAGGAAGTATCAGGAAAAGGATGACTATTTCATAATGACTGACACAATTATATTTTTATATATTAAAATACTGATATAAAAATTATGCTTCAAACATACTTTCAGAAATGTATTAGGAAAGCATGTGAAGACAATGAAGTCAAGCATAAGAGCAGGGGTCAGAAGGTTTGAAAGCTGGAGATACTTAGTACACAGGGAAATCAAAGGAAAGAACAAACATATGAGGAGCTGGGAGAAAAGAGGGTATGAATGAAAGAGATTAAGACATTGGCAAGAGAGACTACACAGAACACTAAAGAGAAAAGAGCATGAAACTCAAGCTTTGTATATGAGGAAATAAATTATAGTGTCCAACAACTAGCTGGGAATTGAGATGGCAGGAGAGAGAAAAATAGGACTTTAATTGTGCATGCTGAATGCAGTTCTTCCAGGCATGGAAGTCATAATTATCAGGGGACACAGTGGGAAGGAAGTTAGGCTGGAGATAAGCAAAAGCCTGGAGAAGAACAAGAGAAGTTAGAGAGTATTTTAGAAACACTAAGCAGAGGGAAATAAAAATGATGGTAACAGACTGGGTAGAAGGTAGAAAGGATAGAGAAAGATCAAATATGAATGCAAGAAATTTGGAGATCCATGAAACTATTGGTACAGATGGAGGAAGAAGAGACTGGGTATCACTGCCTTGTAATAGTGTACAATACCACGAATGACAGTTTGTAAAGTTCTACTCTGGTGCTTGACATGAGTGAGAATGCCCGTAATTTTCATAGCTGCTTAAGCCATGTTGATTAGAGAAAGGTTGAAGGGCCACTGAAGAACAGAAATAACAAAAGTTACAATCCATCACATGATGTTGGAAGACTTGACAAAGTCCACCAGTAGCTCATCCTTCTTTGGCCACAGCAGAGTTTACTACAGCACTGTATAGGTGCAGTAACTGTTGTGACCTTGGCTCTGAGTAGAACACAGTAACTGCCGGTTACTTAATCCCCAAAGCACTTTTATACAACCACTCAAGAGCCTCAGTCTAGAGGGGCAAGGAGTTGCTGAGGTCCAGCTGCAGGAATCTTAAATCCTCTACTTCTGTCACACATTTTCATGCAACAACAGCTAACATCCCTTTATCCTGTTACCCTCCAGATTACAGTATCCTTTGCACAGCTTGACACTTGTGTTTGTCTACAAGTGTGAAAGTAGATGTTTTGGAGGTCAAAAGAAAATGTTTTCTTTTTCATGTGAAGCAGATTACAATCAGAACATTTAAGACTTCCTGAAGACTTCTAAAGAAATAATTACAGCATAGCCAAGCTCATCCACCTGAGACACAGTAACTTCTTTGCACAAATCAGGGTTTTTTGCATGCTCATGCTCTTCTCTGTGGCTTAATTTGAGAGCTATATGGCTGAGGGAAAAATAGTATGACTCAAGCTGCAAAAGGCCTCTGCAACCTTGAACTTGTTTCAAGGGAAACCTTTTTCTGCCATGTTTTTCCCCATGAATTTTGAAGCTTAGTTTGTTTCTACACCTAACCATTATGTGAATGAGACTGGTTTTTTATATTAATACCATAAAGATGTTACTCACCTCTGGTGTCTGGACAGCAGAATTCCACATAACAGGTCTCTCAAGAAAAATTACTTGCTTTGTGGCCAGATTTCCTTCACTAAAATTTGAAGAAAATAATTTCAGTATTTTAAAAGGCAGCAATAGTCACTGTAACAAGTTCATACCTTTTGGAGTCAACTGTAAGTTGTGAGTATGTAAGTCCATGGCAAGAAGGGGATAGATTACCAAGCATGAACTGCTTTATTAACTCCTGAACAGTTCTGTAATCACATACAAAAAGAGCATAGAAAGTACAGAGCTGGGTTAAGGTGTTATATATGGAAATACGTATAGAAGAAAAAATTCATATTGCTATGGTTAGAGTTATTTAACATTTGTTCTTGAAAGTTTAAGTACCAGAGCTCCTACTTTAAATCAAAGCCTGCACCTTTATGCCTGCAGTAAGCCTCAAAAACCCTTTCACCTAATCTTCACTGTCACACATACAGCAATATATTGCTACCTATTGACACCACAACGAATAGGCCCCAGCTCAACAAATCCACAGCTTCAACGAACCTCTCTATTTATGGTATGGAACCTGGGAAGTAACATTCTTTACTGCTAAGCAGAAAGTGCTTTCCAGTTGTAATGTGACATCTAACTGACATAGCAGGCTAAGCTTGTTATCTTACCACCTATGGATAAAAGGTCTCAGCTCTAGATGCGCAACAAGATAAATGACACTGGCTGTTTTGTACATGTGTAGGAAGGACAAGAGAATACAGCAGGAAGATAAATAAAGGGGGAAAAAAAAAAAAAAAAAAAGAAAGGAGCCTCAGTTCTTAGTCCTGGAACTCTGAGAAACGTTGATACTGTTGTGGTAAATATAATTTCAAGAAGCAAATTTTTTATTTTCCACCCCCAAAGAAATACTTTTACAAAAATAAAAGTGAAAGGACAAATCTGTTCCTCAAACCAAATCTGATGTTACTGACAGGATGTTTCAAAAGTGTTGCGCTCTCCTAGTACTCATGATAAATCCTTTTCAAGTTTTTATGTACTCATTTTCATCACCTTTCCACCAAAAGTTCAGGTCAGCACATTGATTGTTTATGTGCTACAAAGCTCGACTCTGTGTCACTGCAAGAGCGCAAGAATTTCAAGACCAGAGCTCTAGGATGGGAGGGTTTAAAGAATCCCTGTGCTCTTCTAAATACGAGATCCTACATTTTGACAAACTCTTCTCCCCCCATCTTCTACTTCTGCAGTATTCAATGAGATCTTCAGGCATACAAAGGAAAGACTTAAATACTTTGGCAGAAGAGCAACTACAGATTTGAGAGCATGTTAAAGAAAAGCAGCAAAATATAAACACAAAAAAAGACATGTAGCAAGGTCACTTGAAGTATCTATGATTCCATCTAGTCTATCAATCCTAAACCAGTATTATTCTGCATAACATTATGGAAAGAACTACTAGAATAATGTAAGCTTGTACTTCAGTATGGGTATGTCACAATGTTAAGAACCACACACAGAAAACTGAGATAACTGGTTCAGATCTCGTGCCAGGGCTAGGACTGATAGAATTAATTTATATTTATGATTAGGGACTGGCTCCAAGAAAAATCAGGGATTAAAACTGTTCCTATGAGATCATGAAGCACCTGTTAACAGCCTGCCCCAGCAGAGCTTCTGGTAGTAAACCTGACAGTACACAAACCAGCACTAATCCCAGCATACTCAGCTACATGTGATCAGTACTCAGCGGTGATGGTCTTGTGACTGTGTTTAGTCTCTCAGCTGGACTAAAAGGAAGATAGTGAACTCAGGTCATGGCGTATGTTTGCACATTTTCTTTGGATGAGAATAGAGAACTACTTTAAACTCCAGCTTCTGGGGAAAACAAGGAGGCCGAAGAACAAACTCATTAGTTTCCTGCTCTGAGAGCCCCTACCCACCTATTTGCATTCATTAAAAGAAAATGTGTTACAATTTTATGTCATGATAAGTAGATCAGCAATCCTGCAACCTCATTCCAGTTGGCTAGGCATCTCTCCCTGCCTCAGTTATGTCTGTTTTGATAATATCAATTGGGAAACCTCTCTTCTAAATGAGAAGGCTGAGCACAGTCCCTGGCATAGGGAAGAGCCTATGGCTTATTTTGTTACAGTGTCTGCATTCCTTCAGAGAAAAGAAAAAATCCCCCAACTTTAAGCTACAGCTTGTACAAATTCTACTAGAACAGAGGAAAGACACGATGGTGAGTAGACAATAAGTAAATTAACAGTTTTCTAAGTCTGACCTTATTAAAATGCCACACACGACAATGCAGCTATGAGCTTAATTCACAAAGAACTCAATGACAGTGGGATTTCCACAGAATTTAAATGAGAAGTGCTTAGAGCAAGCCACTCCAAAGCTTCCCTCGCATTTCCACATTCCCTCTTTGCCTCGTCAGTCAGGGCATTTTGAGAACTTGCATTCAATAGTTTGTCATGATAAATTAATAACCACAGAGGCAGTGTTTTGCACTGTGTTTGCTTGCCTGCTTTCCGGCGCTCACAGACAGTCTGCATTGCCCCTTTTCAGGGACTACAGTAATCAGTGAAGGGAAATAAAGGTCACTGCAGAGTAAGGCTGCTGAAACCTTTTCCTGTCTCTTCTTTTAAGAGGGATGAAGAGCAACAGAAACTCTTTTGTTAAAACACCAGCAATTTGCTTGTCTGCTTATGCTGCACTGGCAATATATTTGTCCTTTTACATGTATTTATTAAATAAGTCCTCCAAAACAATCACCAAGCTGGAAGCCAAGTTTTCCTGCCAATGACCCTGATTTTTATAGATTTTTTTTTTTAAATGCACAAACATTTCATATACAAAGCACTTAATTCTAAGGTTAAACAATGTTTTCTGAAAAATGAACAAAAGGAGCAGGATGATGAATTCTTTTAACCCATTCGGGTGTTTTGAATTTCCCGAAATAATGAAGTTTTGCACTCCTTTGGAATTGCACAGCATCTAGACTTCAGTTACAAGACAGACACCAGCTTGGGACCCCGTCTCCTCGCTTAAGGGATCTGTTCAGTGAAAAATTTAAAAACAGCTTACAAGTAATTCTGATTTTAGACCACAAACATGTATGAAATTCTACAAACTCATGATAGTACCATATTAGTAACTGCAGTAGTACTAAGTTACCAGCAAAGTACCTTCTAACATATTGTTCCTCACTCACTAGATTTAACTCCTAAAAGGACAATTAATTTTATCCTTGATACATATAGTTATGAACTTGGCATAATTACTGTCAAATTCTTGTCTGGAGACATTTAACTAGTAAGTAAGAGCTGTATACAATGCAGAAGTCTCTTTAGGTCACGAATATTATTGTGGATCTGTCTTGCACTTTTTATGCTTTTTTTAGTCAAAAATTATTTATTGACTGATGACACAGTTTAAATACCCAAGATATGGATGGATACAACAAATGTTGCATCATATGTACTTTTTTAAAAATCATGCTGTTTTCTCATATCCCTGGAAAGAGGAACACTGTCAGAAGATGGGAACTTCTGTAGGTTTTATAGTATGCTGACCCCCCCAAAAAAAACCCCAAACCCCACAGTGCTTATTTTTCAAACCGCATTGCACAAAACAGCAACTCTGTATGTTTCAGGAATATGACATTTACCATTGCTCTATTTGTAACAGCAAAGATTACATTTCTCAAGAAAAAGTTTGCTGCATCCAAAGTGCCTTAGCCATTGAGGTAGGAGTTAAAGGACTAAGTAGGCCTATAGACTGCTGTCCCTGCCTGAAACATAGCACTGATCCATGACACTGGGCTGTCACATGCACAACACTTCACACAACAGGATGTTTGATTTTATGGAGAGGAACATCTGTAAAAAAAGAACTTCAAAACCAAAACCACAGGAACAGACATGACAGCTGGTGGTGTTTTTTAAACTGCTTCAAATCCTAAGCATGTGAAAAAGAAGGAGCACGTCAGTGCAGGACAACCCTATCACACTCCAGAACCTGTGTTAGCCTGTTGGTCACACTCTTCATTTTCAGACAAGCAGTGGGTATAATGGCTACAAACAGATCATAGAAGATCTGAGATGTGGGAAAGTTTTGCAATGATTTAGAAGAGGAAAACAAAGAATAGAGCAAAATAATATGGCGACTAAAAATGGGGAGCAGGCTGCCCTTTTAGCAATTTTATTCTTAGATAGAATTTTCTTTAAATACTTTGTACAATTTTATTTTTAAATAAATATGAAAACATGAATTTGCCAGATCATCCCAAAATGATACTCATTTTGTTTTTCCAGTGCTTCTGAAGCAAATTAATATGCAGACTGGGTCTTGAGGTCAGAGTTCCAAGTCTGGGAACAGACCAGCTGTTCGGCAGCATAAAGTGTCCTTCTTTATTGAGACATTTAACTTGCATTCCTAGGATAATCCACCACCACAGTAATGGCATCTTTCATATCAGACACATAGTAACCATCCAGGAATTTCTTCTCCTCTACAAATACCAACATCAATGCTAAAAATAGTATTTATCAATCACTACGTAGCTTATCAGGACGGATACATTCTTTCTTGGACTCCAAAGAATTCTTAATCCCTAATTAGGATTTCTTGTTCATGGGTTTTTTAAGAAAACTGAATAGCTGTATATGAGTTATACCACAGACACACAAAACATGGTTTAGTATATTTCTCCCAAAAGTATCTCACAAGCTGCAGCAGGACAACAGAAAGTGTTAGACAATTCATGTAGACGCCTACCCAGCCATTTAGGCCAGAAAACAAATGCCTTTTATTAGTCTGAATTATTCTAGTGTTGATACAAAATTAATCCAGGTTCAGATTTGACCAGGACACAACCCCTATTTTGCATGATCACAGCCATTAATGGGCTGGTTGTTTCACAATGCTAGTTCAGACATCTTGTGCAACTTAAGTATCTTGCTGGTATTATTACCTTCTTACCACTCCAAGGAAGAGTTCCAGCCTAATTAATCTGCTAGCACTTCCTACAGCACTTTCCCTCTATTTTTTTTCTTACAGCACTCAGCTGCTTTTAAGTGGCCCTGACTTTGCTCTGCAATCTATGAGGTATGAAACACCCTACAGTTTTGTAAGAATCATATAATTACTGAATGGTTGGAAGGGACCTTAGAGATGATCTAGAATTTTGCCTACTGCAAGCACAGACTGATACTCAGATTGATTGACCAGCAGCTGCTCAGGATAATCTTGACCCTGCTGTCCAAACCCTACAGGGATGGGCACAGTTACACTGTTTGCAGGATACAGCAGTTTTGAGGATGAAACCTCTCTCTCATTCTATGACCACAGCACACCATGACTACTAAAAAATCTTTCTCTCCCCTTGTCCACTCACATCCTTCCACAAGTAGATCCAGATCCCAAAGGCTCTCAAGCTCTCACGTTTGGCCAAAAATTTCAGCTGTTTATGAAAACCAGGCTCATTGTCTCACATACCCTTAAGTTACCATGTTCAAAGCACTTAGACTATGAAATTAGATACACTTAGACTATGAAATTTTGTTTGAAGAACTTAATCAAAGGATAACTATTTTTTTCATATTCTGAAAACTGCTTCTTTCTGGAGCAGAAGCTTTACAAGTTCAGAATTTAAGAAATTACAGAGAAAAACAAAACGAAGACCCTTAAAAAAATAATAGCAGAAGATGCCATCTTGTTTTACCACAACTTCTTCTGTCTTTGCATTTAATCAGTTGGTTAAACTATTACAAAAATACAGCCTCCAAAACACTGCATCACCTACTGGCTGACCAGAAAAACCTCCTTCTCACATGGGTGAGTTGATTTAATTATGCCAAATCACTTGAACAAAACACCACTTTCTTGGAGCAGTTTTCTTAGAACCTTTCATTCACATCCTTTTTCATGCTGTCTTGATTTAATACAGTGAGGTCTGGATCCAAAGATTACTCAAGTCACATTTCCATTGTCCTTAATGAGCCCTAAGCCATGCCTCAGTACATTTGTTTGTTTTCAAACCTTGGCAATCTCAATCTAATGGGAGGGGAATTAAAAAAGAAAAACAAGGAAAAAAGAAAAGAAAAAGGAGAGAAAATAAAGAGGTGTATGCTTAACCCAGCATTTGACAGTTTTTAAGCTTGATAGGATGAAGAAAAAGCACAGTAGTTTTTGTTGTTAAAGACCTCCAAAACCAAACAAAAATCTGGAATCCTACAGGGAATTCAGGTCTACTATTGAGCTCTTCTTATGCCTATAAAGCCCCCTCAGTCATTTAAATAAATATTACAATAAGAGAACTGAAATCCAGTAGTTTGGTACTATACTATATAACGAAACATATTGTCTACATCAAAGAAGAGTAACAGCCCAGTAACTTGCTGGATTAGCACATTCTCCTCCCTAATTTGCAATAAATACGACTGTCCTGTGACAACATGACTTTTCACAGAGTCTAAACCAGTCATTTGCCAAGGTCCTAAATTACTGAAACATTTCAACACTTGTTTAAACTTGAAGTATATGAGTAACCCCACTGCTGGGGACTGGCTAGGTGCTAAAACATCTCCTAAATAAAATCTTTCATGTTTAAATACAAACAATGTATTTAAATTCAGGATGATCAGTTTCATTTGAAGCTCACTGAAGCCAGCAGTCCTAAAACAGTGTTGTAAAAAGGATTCCACCATAATGCTCCTTACGCCTCAAGTTTCATATGCAGTTAACATTATTAGCATTTTTTCTTCCTTTTACATTCAAGTACACAAGTAATCATTTGATGATTCTGGGATGTACACACCAAAATGCTGTAATATATTGTTTGGGTACCTGTCATGTCGTACGATAGGTGTAGGCAGGACACAGGTCAGGAGCCATCCAAATTCAGCCAGCGTGTGCAATAAAGGTCCATAATCTGTTTTAATTTCACACCCCTACATTAATAATTATAAAAAGTAGTAAGGAGACTCCGTACAGGTTTTATTTGCATTTCTACACAAATTACAATGACTCTCCTAACTTACAATGAGGTAAACCTTTGAGATGACATTCGCTGTAGATTCACTATTTCAAACTGAAAATCATTTCAGAAGTTCAAGACTATGGAATACTAGGAAATTAGGCAGGACATACTAAGTTCAGGTACGAGCCCCAGTTCAACAAGACATTCAAAGCACATCCCACTTCTGAAAGCTTTTCATGTTGCTAAGTTAACGCCTAAAGCTTTTCGAACACCATAAAAAGATGTCTCAATGGATTTAGGTTTTTACTTCACATCTGAGTAATAAGCATCTCATATAGCTAGATACTTCATATATATGAAATATATACTAGCTGTATAGTCTTTGGTGGTTAGTGATTTGTTTGGGGTTTTTTTTGTAGTTTTTTTTGTTTGCCTTTTTTAATTTAAAAGGTCTTAGTTTTATGTTGTTTCTTGTCACATTGATAAATGTCTTTATCATTGAATATTTCAAAAAGAAGCCCTTAGTATCCTTCAACAACTATTACTTTCAGATCTCATTAATACCAATAATCTTATAATACTAAAATATTATAAAAACCATTATATTATTTTATTGCTGTACCATGCTACAGTAGTACATGTAAATTTATTAGGAAACATGAAGTATTTCGTATTTAGCAGTAAAATTTTACTAAGAATATACATCTGAAAAGCACATACAATTAATTCTCAATTTTTTTCTTGTGCTGTTTCTAGGTTTTACTATTTTCTTCCCCTTTTTATTTAAGAATACAGCAGCAAATTGGCAGTGGGACTGCTGAAGTTTTGTCTAAATTGGTCTCAAACACACATACAAAAAAAACCCAACAAACCAAACATTTTCCTTGGTGGTTGAGTTTGCTGGTTTGAATGCTTGCAAGTATCAGGCCACACTCCCTGCAGCATATTTTTTTTATGCACACTGATCAATGGCCACAGGCCTGACTTGATTTTTATGATTCAACACTTTGGTTTATGCAGGTGGCTTCAAGGAATCACCCTGAATGTTCAATCACTGGTACAAGCTTTCTAAGGGAAAAAAAACAAGGAAAAATGAGAGTAGGAAATAGCGATGCTAAATAATCACCAGTTTACCTCAATTACTGTCCATTGTTCAACAACTATAGCATCATTTCCTTTCCTGTTAGAACCTGGAACCCCAGCACCTTCTTCTTCGTAGATAAATAATCCTTCTAAAGATTTAGGCAAATAGTCCCCTGTGAACATAAAGGCAAATATAAACTGAAATATAAAGTTTTAGGTTGGTATCTTGTTGTGATACATACATGGACTTGTTTTTTCTTATTGAACAGTCCTCTAAAATAAAAATAAAATGAGACAGCAAATAATTCAAATTTGTTATTTCTGTGTTTGGTGACAGCTTGATAAAGTATCTGAATCCACTGTATTAATCAACCCCCTTTTTGCTACACAAATTGAACTACGAACCATTTTGTTTTCTCAAAAGCATTAGCCACTTTCATGCTCAGATCTGAACTCCAGTTTCCTGTATTCAGCATATCCCCTGCAGCATACGGGCATAAACCTTCTTTACTCAACTTTTGATATTGTACGCTGACAGTAAGAGCGGCTTTTAGTGTGGTGGGAGAGACCATAAAGATAAATGAAGCATGAAGTGCAAAGCCTAGCTACTGTTACTTAAATAAATACATAAATGGGCACAGGAAGAGGCTCAAAAAGAAGTAATTC
>NW_009910274.1:27150-72690 GCF_000696875.1 Nestor notabilis
GGAAGCGCAAGAGCACAACTCCCTGACTCACTTGTTTAAGCCTGACAGTATCCGGTTAGTCCAAACTGAAGCTGAGCATCAAATATTGGTTCATTTTATGGTTTAGTTTCTCCTAAGAGCCTTTTGTGCAGAGGTACCTTGACTGCTGACTATTTAAACTAAATCTGAGCAGTAAAATTATTTGATCCTCACAATATCAGACTTAAATCCCCTCCAATGTCACACAAAGAGATTTGGGGAGATGATTGTTTTTGCCACAGACTCAGGGAAGGCAGAAAAATTTAAGGAAAAAAACCATCTAGTAAACAAAGAAAACTTCTGCAACACAACTGGTCTGGTTTTAAAAATTGACCAGACTGGCACAGAAGTTGTGCTACATAAACCAGGAATTCCCACTGTTTTGAGCATGCTTGTTCATGTACCATAAAATACCAACTATTCCTTCGTACTATTTTTTACTATATCACATACAGCAGATTTAGGTAGTTTGAGTTCCCATTAGATACCTGCATGCATATATATCTCTTCCATGTATTTGTAGAGATACTGGACGTTATTTTTAGACTGCACAAATATAATGTGATTATACATGCAATTGAATATATGGCTTTGGGTACAAACATATTAATATCCACACAGCTCCCAGTAATTCATAAATACTCAATCTTAGAAACTCATGGACTTTGACCTTTCTTCTGCTTCAGACAGATACTCAAAATGGGCAGCCCACCTACAACATGCTTGAGTGTTTCCATCTTTTTCAAATACAACAGAGTAACTCTGTATTTTAAACAGTATTGACACAAGATACCTCCACTCAGTGGTATTTTGAGACAAACTGATAATTCATAAAATGTACCATGTCAAAAGTCACCTCTATCGAAAAAGCTACATATGTGGCTAACAGCTTCACCTGCTCATTCTGTCAATTACAGTAGTATATCTTTGTTAATATCAGTACTTAAAAAGAATAATAATAAAAAAAAAAAATTGCTGCATGACAGATAACAAACCAGAAAAAGTAAAAATATTGTCATTGCCCCAGCACTTCCATGACAATAAGAGCCTCCAAGGCAGCTACAAATGGAAGAAATACTACAGTGATCCAAATGGCTGCTAAAAGGACTTACCTGGATTGCTTTTATGACCACATCCTCTTTTGGCAGCAGAACACAGAAATTAGTGATTATTAGGATTTGACAATGATTTTTAAGTCCTTTTTAAGTTAAATTTTCCTCCTATTTTAAACTGTATATTGCATTTTGACCCTGGTAACAACCGAATTCTGCTGACTCTGCAGAACATCTGTAGAGTCCAAACCAGAGGAGGATTTCTGCAGCTGCCTGACTTGGATTGGTGTTTTTACTTAAACAGTAGGTAAAATTTGCTCATTTCATTGAAGCTGTATAAAAGAACAACTACTGCTAAAAACATCTCACAGTTTAAAAGCAAACAAAAAGTGAAGGTGACAACTACATTGTGCATATAGAGACAATGTATGTCTGTACATGCAGACATACAAGACATAGTCCTAGTGATGAGTCCAAATGCTTAAATACTTTTCCTCCCCAAAAAAGCATTTTAGGTTTCCCTTAGTTGAGTGCCAAAATCTGGTTATAAAGCTCTTCAATATTCACCTCAAGAACAAATGTTTTAACTTAAGAACTCAGTAGCTAAATTAACTTCTTACTGTGGTTACAGAAACTTATCAGCTGCAGAATTCCATCTATATAGCGACCTGTGCCTTTGCATATACCCAGTTTAATTCAGCAGCATCCCACCCATGAGTCTAACTGAAACACATACCAGTCAAGTTGGGCTGAAGCAGAAGCACCAACTGCTGCAAAGAGGCAGCATGAAATCCTTAAATAAGTCACACCCGGGTATTAAAGTTATTTACATGGAATACATTTACAGGGGAATGAGAAGACTGTAAAACTGTTGCTGGACAACAGCTGCAAAGATTAATTTCAACAGCTGCCAAAACCAGCCCTCAGTGAATTGTAACATATCTCCAGAGAGTTTTTTAGCAGCTCTAAAAAATCTGTACTGAAAACTAGGAGTTTGATTTCTCACCTCTCCTCCCCCAAAGGAAACTTTGTTCTTCCACTGACTTCAATAGATAGGAATTATAATTTAAGAGCAAAAAAAGATGACTAATACAGACTGCATGATTAGGCTGTCTAAGTGCACAGAATAGGCAGTTTGAGAGAGACTAGCTGCCAAATTCAATCTGCGGTACATATCGTGATGTTGATTTGTTCCTCTGACAATCACTAAATGTACCATACCGCAGAGCTCCAGAAACGCAGTGATTAACACCCAAAACTGAACTACTGAGAACAACGAAAACTGAAGACTTATTATTTTCAGGATTTGATTTTTGAAGAACCTACATCATCTGACTTCCAGATATTTTCCATTTTCTTTCTTTAAGCACTTTGCTAACCCAAACCTTGCAAAGGGGATGCTGAATGCATTTTATTTTAAATCAGAATACCAGGAAAAAGCATTAAATAAGACATATAATGCTAAAACTATTCAAAACCCCAGTAATTCTACCCTGCTCGTATAATTCCTGTAACAAGCAGATGTAAAATGAGTTATGAAAGCCACTTTAATGCATTATTAAACAACTGCACTTGATTATCAGCCTGTGTATTGCAAAAACTGTTTAAGGTCTACGAGACTTTTTTTGCAGGACTCTTCTCCACCGCAGCCCTGTGTTTTGCTTGCTTACAGTGAACTGCCATAAGCCATTCTAAAGGAACATCAACAACTTAGAACTTTATGTAAAACGTGAACAAATCCAATTATCACATAATTGAAGTACAAATTCTAAGTCTGCTATCAAACAACATTTATTACAATAATTAACAAATTCTGAAGCAATTAACTATGTCGGACTCTCTTGGTCTATTCCCCTAACACTGGAGTACTATTCTTTGAGTAACTGCAGAACAGTAGCTACATACTATTTTTTTCAACAGTTCTAATTTCTGGCTCTCAGAAAATTCAGTTCAAATGGAAATTAATCTTTTAATTACAAATTTTACCAACAACAGAGTTTTAGAGTTCAAAATACTTCAGCCAATGAAGAGCTGCTCTTGTTGTCAGCAGTGGTACAGCACTGTCTCGCAGCTCTGCCAAAGCATAGGAGTTTGGGCTGAGCAGGGTGTGCAGCAATGGGCACTGCTGACATCAGGCCTGTGTCTGTTCACCAGGAGGATGAAGGAACTCTGAAAGAACTAGAATGATCTGTCAGAAAGAAAACTGAGATTGAACTGAAACTGGCAGAATAAAGAAGAAAATATGGCCTGAAGCACTACCATTGGAACAATCTGAGTGTTCACTGAGCTGAGTGCAGGATGGACCAGGGAAGACCTCTCCCCCAGTTGTGTGAAATGGTCTTGGAGGGTCTGCCTACAGCTGAGGGCAAGGACAAACCCAGATTTCTTTACTGTGTATGTCTACATCTGACTAGAACAACCTGCAGAAACATCCTGAATCTTCAGGATCAACAGTTGAATTTTAATGCAATTTGGTGTTTTGGAAAGAATTTTTAAGCCCAGTAAATAGCTGGAGAGAGCAGGAAGTACGGAAGTCTGACTTAGGTAACAGTACAACAAGCACAATGAGAACTCAAAGCGTTCTTTTGTCTCAATAGAAGTATTCAACAGAGTGCAGCACAGTATCTGCAGTGATCAGCAGAATATGAACATGAGGGAAACATCTATCTAATTATTTTTTCCCATTATCTTTTCCTTAAAAAGTAACATCCCCCCCCCCAGCACAAAATATTAACTTCATTATAACACTATACTACTTTCCAGCTTTGGAAATCCTCAGTTTGATAAACAAAGCAGGAATTTCAATTATGCAGAGCTACAACTGCCCGAATCCCAAGTTATTCTCTTTTCATGTATCAGATTCTATAAGTTTATAATGATTATCTGACCATGGTTATATATTGCCCTCACACCAAGCAGCAAAACTTGATCTACTTTTTACAAATGATATATTTCTACATAAACAAATATGTAGAATTCATGATATTTGGGCTTCATGATATCTGGGGACAGCACTCACCTTTAGAAGTTTCCCAGTGTACAAATGAATCAATTAATGACAATCCTTGTTTATAATAAAATGTGGTTAATTCTAGCCAGTCTGCTTCCAGTGTACTAATAACTGGCCCTTTTCTTGTTACTTTCATAGATAAGACACCCTCATGATAGGTCCAGCAGGTAGAATCATCATCAAAAACATTGAAGACTGTATACAGCTTGTCTAAGAAAAAGGAAAAAAGAATAAGCATCTGGAAGATAGTGTTCCAAAATAAAACCACTATTAATCTCTTATTTTAACATGGGTTTCTAATTCTAAATAACACTTTTAAGAATTGTTTCCTGATGTGACTATACTCAGCTTGAGCCCTAAACACACTCAGGATGGGGTGTGAGGGAGACACACTCTGGGACACAAGAAAAATTTGAACATATTACACTTGTGTTGTCACTGGACCTTTTAGGTAGGTGGGTTTTGCATAGGGAAAATACACTAAAGCTAAGAAAACCCCAGTGGAAACAGGCTTCATTTCTGCTACTCGTGGAACTTCTGACTACAAATATTTGAAATTACTTCAAACAGAAGACTGAAGACAATTTTCTACATTTTGAAGTATCACGAATGCCTTGTACAGTACTGATTTTTACCCATTTAAGATGACTTCAGTACCAGTAGAATTAGTTACCTACTGGGGTTTCCCACATAGTAAATGATGAGCGAGTTAAGCATACAAAACCTGCACATGCTCAAACACTTTTTATATCTAGGCATTAATATAGTGCTATTACAAAAACAGAGTCAAACAAGCATTCACCAAAAACTAAAATTCACAAATGCATAGCATTTTAGGAAATCACTGGTGACAAGTTATTAAGTCCTAGCTATACAAACGTATGCTACAAATGCACTCACATGTATGCCACTGCTGTAGGAGAAATAACACGCAACAGTTTTTGGCAACTGCTCTCAGATTGTCTAACCTTTCAGCATCTCAGCAGCCTAAATCAACACAAACCAATCTCTAGAAAGCAGTAGTATTCACACTGCCACAAGAAAAGAACTTGATGTAGCTGACACCAGTTGAGATGCCATTCTCTCTAGGCTCTAGAAACAGAAGGAGATTTCCAAAGTTGTATTTGGAGTGTAAGCAGTTTAATTCAATCTCTGGGAGAACCAATCTGTTTCAAGAAGTGTTATCACACACTGCAGGTAACATCAGGTGCCTGGAATAAGGTGCACTGAGGACAAAAATCTGGAACTCTATCAGTAAGAGATGACTCTCCTTTTCATACAGTTTTATTTTACCTCCTTCACAGGTGGTTGTATGAGAATAAAACGTGTTAATCCTGACAACCCTTAATTTCCTTTCCCACATATCTAAAGTGAGATCACTTTCATTTTTGTTCTTCATAGAAAAAACACTATCAAGTCTCCTGATACAACTATTCAATTGCTCCTGAGTATCAGAAATTTGCCTTTGCAAGTGGACAGAATTCATACATTATGGCTCTGAAATCTAGAACTCAGAGTTTTGTATCTTTTGAGCTGACCTAAATAGAAATGACATGCTGAAGTGGCAGCACACACCTACATGCATCTAAGACCGCCTTTGAAAATTCACATCAGTGCAGTGGTTGGTAATCTACCTGGCCACACCAGCCTGCACTAACAAAACTCCTTAACAGAATAAAGAGTTCCTGCTTTTCACTTAAGAGGCTTTTTATTCTGCTACATATAGCATACCACTATTTCAAACTGCAAGGAAAGAGTTAAGCTTTAACAGATTGTCCTATAAAGGCTGAGTTGTACTAGAATCCCTTTAAAGTGTTAAAAAATAAGAGGAACATTGATTATCTCAGTGCTTTGAGTCATCATTATCCCGACAGCCTACAAACTGGAGAAGGTGCTTAGCTCTTAACAAGAGGTGAAAAGGTTGCTTTTGAGAGCAATTAAAACATGTCTGGCCCATTGGGGAAAAACCTATTATGTCAAAATGCAATCTGACATGAAAGTTTCATGCTGCCTGCTTTCTACACAACACTGTCTTGCATTAGTTCTCACGCTTTACATCTTCCTTTTCACCTTTCCCTCCTAGGAAGCCAGGAGGCCTTATAGTGCTTCAGTATTAGAAGTCACTGCTTCAGGCACTCTCACACAGACATAGGCAAAGTATCTTCTACAACTAAGTTTTCTACCACAGCACCAATATTTTTCAATGATACTTTACCTTCCTATACTACTTCCTTTTTAACGTTTACTTTTCTCTGGTGCAAATTCATTTTGTAGCAATTATTGTCTTTGATTTCATGGTCAATGCATTATTTTAAGTGATCTCTTTCAGGAGGCTTCTTGAAGGCACATTAACCAGAAAGAATCCATTATGAACGGATTTGTTTGCTGTACATTATGCGAGGTGACTAGAAGCACGTAAAATTACAGCTCTAGCTGGAAGGGGCTCTCTTTGTTGTTGGTTTTCAAACAGGCAGAACTAGAATCATCATAACATACTCTCGGCAATCTATTACATGTTTATGATTTCATATTAAGTGAAAGCTATAAGCATTTAGGAAAAGGATTTAAAACAACTGTACCCTAAAAGAAAAGATTTTTACTGCCACATATTAGTTATACACGCATGAAGCAAAAAAAGCTGTCTGCACCACTTTTAAATCAGAATTACACTGTGGGCAATTTTTGCTGGTTTGTTTGGGTTTTTCCTTTTTCTTTAAACTACAAACTAGAATTTATAATATTCTATATGAAATGTGAAATATTTTAATATATTTCCACAGTCCACACACACATAGAGTAGAAGGTAAATACTACTTCTGTTTCTTCAGCTGGCAACTTTTTTAGAAGTACATACGTATTTAACAAGATGCATCTTCCAAGATAAGTTATTTGATACATTAGAACATGCTGTTATTTTTTTCCAACACCTTTTTAAAAACAACAGCTCAATAAACCACCTTATTTCTGCAGTAAACAAGCAGCATTTATTACCGTCTCCTTTCCGTGGTTTAACAGGGCTGACTTCTTTTCCAAACTGGAAATCTGCATCCTGTAACAGACTGCTTTCTCCTTGCATTTCCTCCTCTATTCCACTCTCAGATGAGTGACCACTCAACGTCCCTTCATTCCAGTTTTTATAGTTTTCATCAGAATTTTTTCTTCTGTGTTCCCTATTTCTTCTGCCTAGCGTTGATTCCAGTTCTGCACTTCCATCTGTGCTTGTTCCATTACAGGCTTTAGGTTGAGGAAAATGTTGTGTCACAAATCCCACAAACTTCTTCCCTCTTTTAGCAGCCTCGTTAACCTGTATTTACAACAGAAATTTATCTACAAAGTGATTTTAGAATTGCATGTAACTCAAAACCCCAAACCAACAAACCTAATCACCACCAAACTTCTATATACATGTTCTGTTTAACTACTGCTGATTTTCAGGGACATAAAGACACAACACTGTACTATAGTAGGGTGGCTTGTCTTTGCCCAGTGCCCTGGTTTCAAAGAAAATGGAAGTCTTCCAGCATGTCTCTGGACTCAGGCCAAGAATGGTGGCCAATGCTGGTGCTGACTTCAGTGTATGAAGTACTTCATTTTAAACAAAATCCTTTTAAAACAAAATCCAAAGTATTTTACTTGCTGTGTCACAGTGATAAGCAGTGTACTGGTGTGATAAGTAATATTGTTTCTCTAAGCACATGATAACAGGCATACTGAAATTACTGACCACTAATACTATGGAAATATGTTTATCATGTGTCATGATTCATTATCCTCGGGTTCCCTCAGAGGCTTCACTATTACTGAGAACAGTGAAGAAACAGAGGAAGGAGGGAGCTAGAAACAAATTAAAACCCTCTTAACTCTGCTTTCACCCAGTGGTGGGTCTTTTTCTCTGCGCTAGAGTCTCAAAATACAACTGTACAATATGCATCACCTATGGGATGTGTCTGTTCCTGGAGGCAGGGTTTTGGTTTGGGTTTTTTTTCCTGGGATAAGGAGTGCTGCCATTTAGGAAGCTGATCCCACTGCCATCTTGTGCCACAAGCTCCCCTGTGCTTTCAAGTCCTTCCAGGAAAATACAGAAACCCCAGTCCAGAAAGAAGAAGTCACCTGGGAAGTACTAGATTTAGAAATTCTAAAACAACTCTGTGATAATTGCAAAGGTCATTAAAGATTTCCAGTATGCTTTTTCCTCTACTACTCTCCTTGGCAACTTATGTAAAAGATATCACTCTAGCTCTTGTAATAACAACAGTTTCCTGTTTCGGCAAGTCTTCAGTTCTGCAGAGGAAGTTAAACACAAAAAGAACTAGAACTAGCATTCCACTGGAAGTTCAGTTTTCTGTAACTATACAATATTTTTAAAAGCTGTGCCAAGTAAATATTCATAGTTACTGTGTATTTTCTATTTCTGTTACAGAATCTTGCTTAAAAACTGAATATATTCACATTCATTAGGAATACTTTACTTAACCCAGAACAACATAAAACTTCAGGTCTTTTTTGCTTAATATTAATTCCAGAAAAAGGTACCATACAAGCATTTTAGAAAGACTGCCTGAGAGTCTGGGCCTGATTCTGCTTTCAGTGGTGTAAGCTGCCAGTTTTCTAAAGCTTACAGGGCTTAGTACCAAGTCCTAAATTAGAAAGAGAAACTAGTGAAGAAAAAAATAACTCCCTGTACTTCAAGAAAAGACTTTGTAGCTTCTACGAAATAACCCAAGGTTAAAACTTAAAACTCAAAAAACATCAACCACACAACATATGTGTATGGTAGAAATAAAAATCTGAAGAGATGTTTGAAAAAAAAAAAACCCAAAAAAACCCCTCCGTTACCTTTTCTAACAGTTCTTTCACTACCTCATTTGTCAGTGTTTCATACATTAAAGGACATTCCTCAATCACCAGCCTGGGGTGCCTTTGTCCTCTGGGTGCTGCATGCTTCTGGCTAGAACACAGAAAGAAAGCAGTCTTTGTCAGTAGTTCGCTGCTAACTTGGGCAAATGCTTGCGTATACAATTCTTTTCCTTTAGAATAGTTATGAATGAAACCCTGGCAATGCTTCTTCATACTTTTATTCAGAACACAGTGGGTTTTGGTGTTTTGTTCTGTTCCATACACAAAGTGGCAGGTACTATCTATTACAATGTTAGGGTAAGAATATTAATATTTCACAAGAATTTCATCTGAAGACTGTTAATAGACATCTTTTGGAAACTGAGCTTTATTGACAAACAAACAGCCCTGTTTTTGTAATACATAAACCCCAAAATCTCTAATAATGCAAAGAATACCAATATACGCTATAAATGTAGCCAGCACAAAACAGGTTCAGTTTTGTAGAAAATACAGTATGAATAGAAATTGATGTTTTAAACTGTTAACATGCTACTCTCTTTTTTGTAAGTAAAGCAGAGTTGCAGCTGTTGCATGAAATAGTGTAGGCAAACACTAGAAATACAATGCAGTAACAATTAGTTTGGGTTAGGTAATGCTTCAATCACTCAGACATGAGAATCTGACAAGCTTTAACTTTCATTTAAAGAACAGTATTCATCATGTTGTATCCAAAGCCAGTAAGGTTATTACTCAGACAACAGTATTTGGTGTGTATCAATAATATAATGGGATTTTGACATAGTTATTTGCTTTAGAATGAAACATCAGCGAGAGATTCACAACTGTACATAGGGCACCTGCACAGGAAATTGGGAGCCTACACCCAGTGGTTTCACACGTAGGCTGCACAGTCTTGTCCTTCACCTATTCCAAGGGCCTGTTCAAACCACAACTTCATAAGGATGCCACACCTATAGGGACAGGGCAAGTTGTGGGAGCTGTATGCTGTCAGTGTTGGCTCTTAGAAGCCTCAGCTCCAGAGAGTAAATATTCTGCTTTTCTTACTCAAGCATTTGCCCACATGGACAACCCTCACCTTGTTTGCAGATGGATTTATAAAGCAGAGTTGTATGAGCAGCAGATGCCACGAACTATACTTGTTTAAGCAAGGTGTTTGAGAAGCCTCCTCAAATGAACCATGTTTTACAGAAGCATTACTGGATTGGCAAGAGGCACCTTCCAACTCACACCCTTCCAGTCTTCCAAAAGAAAAAGAAAGAACCTTTATGCCTTGCACTAGGACTCAGGATCAAAGGGGGAAACACGACAGCTCTCAGTATAGTAAGAAATCTGCTTTTCTAGTTACTCAAAATAAACATGTTATCTTCTTTGCATTCGAAGGAGCTAATGGCAGTTTCTTTGTACATTTTCTTTATGATCACATGGTGATTACAATGCAGTGAACACAGGAATCACAAACAAGACTATGGAGCTGGAACATAAACACTAACTGTTGACTCTCTCTCACTGTCAACACCAAGCTTTTATATGAGCTCAAATCACAGAATGAATATTTCCTTCTTAAGAAGGAAAAATACACTCTGACACACTAATTCACACTTTATAGGTCATTTTCCCAGAATAATGCTCTTATGGGAAGAGTGAAAACATGAAAGTTTTGAAATTCAAAAACAAAACACAGACATGAGAGAATTTAAAGCAGCTTACTACTCTCCTAGTGTTTTGTTTAATCTTGTATTTGCTGCAGGTTTTAAGACAGATGATACTTTATTATAAAAATGCATTAGAAGTAAAAGGTTAAACTAATACTTCATCTTCCCACAAATTATGATAAGCAGCCTTGTATTTTTATTTGGACATATTCAAAGGCAAAGTAAACATTAGCCTGTTGTGTGCTTAGTGTAAACTGAAAAACATTAAAACCATTAGTAATTTGATTCTCTGAGGTGCTCATTCCAAGGTGATAATAAACCATGCATGTTGAGCAATCCACTTAAAAATGACTTCAGTAATGGATCAATGTATTCAAACTATTTCACTGTTACCTTAATTTCAATCGTGAAAGTACCACTCGATACATGTGACTTGCAGGGAAACTCCTTCTACGTCCAATTGGCAGCATAATAGGATGAACAGCTCCTACAACATATCCTTTGCTGTAATATTCTTCCACCTTAGGTGCTATATCCAACACAGAACTAATCTTGATGACATCTGGATTTGAGGAAGCTAAAAAGCATTGAAAGCAGAAGAGAAGCACATGATACTGTGTATGTCCATATACTTTTTGGGTGAGTTCCTTTTATATAAACCACACAAAATCTATCCCAAGGCTTCAATAAAAAGCTACAGATCTATTTATACAAGAAAAAGCAGACTCACAACTGATGCAACAGTATTCAACTAGTTGAAGTACTTATTTTTACTAGTTACTCTGATCTATTTTTATTCTATCTGGCAATGCTTTCTGTTGGATCTAGCTTTGCCAAGCTAATTCGAGAGCTACATCAGTACCTAAACACGCAATAGGTCTAAACTTAAAGCAACTATTTTGCCTAGCCAAAGCCTCAAACATTCTGAAGCAATATCCTTCAACCCTAGTTGTGAGGCAAATTCCTGTACATAGCCCCAATTCCCTTTTCCAGCAGACCTAAGTAAGTTATGTGGTGTCACTAATTTCTAAGGAAGGTCTCTTGGGGTGTGTGCAAGCATTTCCAATCAAGAGGGAAAAGCCAGGTACTATATGGCTATTGAGGGAAACAACAAAAATAAAGGGAAAACTCTCTGGAGAATGGTCTGATCCACAGCTTCCACACACAGAAAAGGAAGATTCCACACTGGTAATAGATGATATATTGTGCCACAGTCAGTCTGTGGCAGGTCCGTATTTCCTGTTCCCCTCAACTCCAATTGGAATTGCAAATGCTCTCAGAAAGCAGGAAATCAGTACTCATACACAGACTGTAACTGAAGAGTAATCATGCTAGCATATATTTGTCATCATCAAAATCTTCATGCTTTGCACATACAGACTCTTAAAGACAGCTTGGCTTGGAATTTGATGGTCTTTATCTGTGACCCTTGAAGCAAGTTATGTACTTTTTTGTGTTCTAATGGTTCCCTCCCTTTCTTTGCAAGACTTTCAGTGCATTAAGACCAGTGTCCAACTGTATTAAACAATGTCCCAACTGGAATTAAGTGACCTCACAACACTTTCTGAGATACAAACATTTCAACATGCTGCTCTAAACATTCCCTTTCAAACCATACAATAAGCTGAAAACAATTAAACACACTAATTCACCTTTGATTCTGTAATTAAATATATATATAAAAGAAAAAAGAAGAGATAAATGCAATGACATAAATCTCATTCACCAATATGTAAATGTATTGGTTAAGAGTTAACTTCATGTTCTTACATCCTTTTATCTACCTGCCCTATATTGTAGGTGAGCAAAAGCAAGGAATTGCAGGACTTTATCAAAGAAACAAGTCACAAAGTCTACCTATCCTACTGGTTTAAAGTATCATAAACCAGATGTTTGAACATTTAGTTTGCTTAAATCTTTTACTATAATAAAGTGAACAAGAATTCTGCTGGCTCATGAGTGATGTGTTCTGTAAAACATCACTCTCTATACTGCTTTCCCACTACAAAACGGGGATAGTAACAGTATAGATACATTATGGAGGGATTTAAAAAACAGAAACACAAAACAGCAACAACAAAAAACCCCCATCAGAAACTAATGTTTTATAATACTCAACTGGTTTGAAATACCAACTTTTACAGAAGGGAATAAGGAAGGGAGGCCTACTTTGCTTGCCACTATAAGAGCCTTAACAGCTCAGAAAAGCTATCAAGAGAAACCAGAATCCCACGTACCACAAGAAAGGTACTACCAAAAACTATTGCTAGCATATATATCAATGGTTTATTGCTGATTACTAGCAAAGTCAACCTACTACTGTACAGTCTGACGTTTTTTGTCATATGGAACAGGCTGTTGCATTTTCTTGTGCTATCTTGCCTTTCATTTTTTAAGCAGTGTATCGCAGCTCGCCTTTTCATTAAGAAAATTTCCTTCCTGATGTGCTGTCAACAAGTAGCCAGATACTTTTACAAATAACTACAGCTAAATAGCTAGCTGTATAGTAAGCTTCAGATGCATGACATGGAAGATGATGACAAAACAGTAACTTCATACATATTCATACTGCTATTCAGAGTGACATTCACAGCATGTCATCTCAGTGGGCTACATCAATATTCTCTCTTTTCCCTATAAGGAGGGCTGTGAAAAAAGCATAAACATCTGCTTGAGTAGATACACTGAAACTAACCTTACTGTATGGCTAAACTGACCTCAAAAAATAACAGCTGTTTTCATAACCAAGATATACGTCATGATTGAGACTGTAGAATTTACAGTCCTTGACAGGCACTTAAAATTACACTTGGGAGTCCACTGCTCCCTTACCTTTGTACTATTAAATCCCACCAAAATAAAAGACTGGCTGTAATCTTCTTGTTAGGGATTCTCCTGATGCAGAACAACCTCCACAGAACTCAAGGCTGATTTTTACAGTAGGAATGGCAGTGTTTTGGGGATCAGGAAGAAAGAAGCCAAAGTACAGGGCACTGCTGATAACCAGTTAAGATGCACAGGGACTCCAGCCAGTGGATTTAGATTACAGCATGGTTGACCTAGTCCGCATCATGGCTTGGGAGAAGACTCCAGAAAGTCTCCCCAGCAGGCTCACTTCAACTTCACATGGTGAAGCAGAGAATAAGGCATATTAAATTGAAGTAATGCATTTATGCTTCCTATACTTTTATCTTAATGCAGGGCATAGCTTAGTGTAGTATCTTACAAAAAATACTAAGCACAGATTTTCTGTTTCACTTGGTGTAAGATCCAGTGGTGGTAACATGTCACTAAGGCAAAGAGAAATCTCAGATGCTGGGGAAGATACTGCTCTGGAAATCAGCAGAGTGCCAGGAAGACAAAACACATCTTGACAGTGGAACGAAAACTTAGGGCTAAAGTGCTAAAAGGCTCTCACTTAGGTTTTGTTTAGCTAACAGATATTCAAGTAGCAGCAAGTATGTAAGCGAGGTGAAGCAGAGCCGGGGCGGGGGGAGGAAGCCCAACATATTCCCCACAGTACTTTAGCCAGTCCCCATGTTCCATAAGCAAACAAAACTCAGAAATGCCTCCAAGACAGTAAACACACTGTTTTTGTCTGCATTCATTATCCTAGCTCTAAAAACTAAAGACCCCAAACACAAAATATTTTAAAGTCAAATAGACACATGGCTAGAAGCATTCAAAAGAACAGTTTAAAATCCACTTGCTTACAGTTAGAAGCCTAAAAAAAGTTTGGCAATTATCTCAAACTGATCTCATCTATTTAGCATTTATAACTCCACAATAAGTCAATGAAGCCCAACACTTTTAAGTATCAGACTGACCAGGAGAAACCAAACCCCTACTGCTGTACTGAGGGGCTACTAAAAAAAGATGTACCTTTTTTTGCACTTGTTTGATATACTTTTTCTTTAAAGTCACAACCACTTTTACAACAAAGGCTTTACAGAACACTTTCGGAAACCTGTTACTTTAAAACACAGCAAAACTATCCAGAACACTAGATGATCTTCAGTTTCAAAAACCTCTGTTTCATTATCCCTTATCACTAGATCAGTAGGTAATGCATGTATGCACTCAGCAGCCTATCTTTATTTCTAGTACATTACCACTACTAGTTACTCAACATAACGTTTTAGTTCTTCAAAAAGAACAAGCCAGTGAGAAACTGTTCGGGTAAAGAAACAGAAGAACAAATACAGTTGGATGTCAAGTACTATAAATAGCATGTGGCTTCTCTAAGTATCTTGCAGGTTTTTGATATAGACTGATACAGATATATGAACAGACTGATATAAACCTTTTAGTTAAAACTACAAACCTTTTAGTTAAAACTAAGCAGAGGCAAAGTTTTGTTTATGTAAAAGTTCCTAAAATGTAACATGACATGCACTTACACTTTTCCCCCTTTATCAAACCTTTCTAGCAATTGCATTTACTTCGAACCCTTGTTATTAAGCATTTCCAGTAGACTGGGTTGTTATATAAAATGCTAGTTACTACAAAGTGACTGCAAAACTGAGCTGTCTGTTCTCAGAGGGCAGCCATCTGGGCTTGTTTATGTTTTCAACTTGGTGGAACAGGGAGTTGCTCTGTTAGAGACGGGACACCCTCGGGAAGGAAGTATCCCACAGAGCACTGTCTGCCTCTAGCTACGCATACAAATTTTGGTTTATTTCGGTCACAATTTCAAAAGACTATTCAGCAGCTACAAGTAAAGCATTTGGAAAAAAACAGTAAGATGTAACTGTAAGGCTCTTACTAAAATATCCACTGAGAGACTGAGGTGAACATAAGAGGGGAAGCTACTCCTGGTATACACATAAGAAACAGACTTCTGCATAAAGCAGCAAGGACAATGACAGCCTGTTTTTGGAAGTTGAGTCCATTTTTACAAACTGTTACTCACTTAAGGCTCAGACACAGTGTGTTTTCTTAACAGTCACACTGAATTCAACACAACCATTATTCAAAGTAAGGATGGCAGCATCTGACTCACAGGAAACTACGAAAATCTCTTACAGTTTTTTAGCCAGCTTCCTTGACAAGGACAGCTGTGTAATTTGGAAGGTTTGGTTGTTAAAAATACTGCAGCAGTTTCCATTGTAATTTTATATAAGTGAGGACCTTCGTCACGATTTGTGTTTCAAAATAAAAGTCTTACTTTTATCAAAGCTGGCCAAAATGTATCGAAGATTTACTGCAATTTAAACAAGACAGAATGGAGTTAAATCCTTGTCCTTGCTTTCTCTGAATAGTAAATATATAACATAAAAAGATACCTTCTAAAGTAAAATCCAGCAATACATATTCATAAGCAGAATCCGTCTTTGTTTCAACTTGTGGTCTCTTCAATGTAGAGAAGATTTTTCCAGGGCTGCTATCATCTGGGTCTTCCAGCTTTCTCAGTCCGCACCCCATGGCAAGATTTGCAAGTGATTAAATCGCAGGAAAAGGTTGGGGGGAGCAGCAAGATCTGTCGCTCTCACTACAGGGGGAGGGAAAAAAAAAAAAAAAAAAGGTAACCAAATAATTCCCTTTGATTTTGTTTTCTACTAGCTGTAAATCCAAACAGAGAAAAAGTCCAGTTCCCAAATCAAAAAGCCAAGGTACTTTCCATTCATTTTTTTATACAGAAACAGCCAGCCTGTGATAATTTCAAGCTACAAACTTGGCATGAGTAGGCTTCATTTTGCGGCAGTGTTAGAGCTGCTACAAACTAGCAGAGATTTTCCATGCCACGTCAATTTACAGCCAGCCCCCTATCAGGGCTCTCTTGCAGAGGACACCAATAGTGCTTTGTTTGTCCTTCTATACTGGGTGAGGGGGGGCAGAAGAGGGGGGTAGAACTGAAAAAGAAAGTTAGAAGCTTGTCTGTAACTACTTACCTCCAGAAGTTCTCAACTTCAGTCAGAGGGAAAAGAAGCAAGTTAGCCAGAATGAAAGAATGAGAAAAGAGCCTCAACATGGTTGGAGACGAAAATCATTTCCAGAAAGGAAGTCAGCTTCAAGAGGAAATTGCTTCTGGCATCTCAAAGGGTAGAAAAGTAAATGAAAAGCAGTTTAGTCCTTATTTTAGATTTCAAAGATTGGTTCCTATTTCCTTTCCACAGGAACTTTCCTCCAGAGGGAAAAAGAAAAAACAAAAACATAATCATAGTGTAATATACTGCAATAATATATAAAAAAAAGTAACACTTCCTTGTCAAGAAAATCAATCAGAACCTATACTGCTACAATCAACTTAAGTAACTAGTTTTGATAAACACTGAAAAATGACACTGAAATATTCCTCATGTCACATCACAACTTTTTCAATGTTATATATGAATATAGTTACAAAATTTTGTTTCCTTTTTTTTCATGGTATTGAACAACCAAAATCCTCTTCTCTTCTGCCAATCTGACCTCAGCTGGTACAGCCAGGGACTTCCAACACTGTTTCCTAAGTAAATTTTTAAGTCTCTAAAATTTAGTATAAGAGCTCCCATTAATCTTCCATCAACTAGTGCAAGTCACTGTAACTGCATGACACCTGACGCAGGCCATGCTAATGCATGGGGAAAAAAGGAACAGTGACTGATTTTCTAAGGCCCTGTTACTGCTGGTATGTGCAGTATAGAAAATTTACCTTTTTATTTTCAGACTGAATCTAGAGAAACTGAGTCACCTACATGAAACGAGAGATTCATAACACCATTTAGAATGAAAGGAACTGCACATCTGAATTTTACAAGCTTTTTACATTTTTCACTGAAAAATACTGATCTTACCAGTCAATCACTGCAAGTGAGGCATTAACCATTTGTGGTTTGCTTCCTGTTATACTACAAGCAAAGTGATCTAACTTTTATTGAAGCAGCTTACCAGGAATGGTAAGTCTGCAGGCTATACCCCTTTGAAATCCATGTTATAGTTATCTTTGGAAGAATTTTAAGATCACTTAGTGCAGAGCCCAGGACTGAAGCTGTAATTACTGTGTTCAGTCCTTGAAACAAGCTCTCAAGTGCTGAAACCCAAGAGGAAATCCCTTGGTGTTGTAACATCGCAAATAAGCAAAATTCTTCAGCTTCCTGCATGTCTGCTTACAGAGAAATTGCTCCCAAACACACTTTTGTTTTAGTAAAGGTCATCTCTGAATTGTTGCTATAGCAGAAATACATGTAAATTGTCCACTCAACCTTGAGAAACCTGCTGCTTCATTCCACACAGTTCATAAGATCCACTGTAACCACTTGTATAAAGCCATGGCATGACTAAGATAGCTGCAAGTAAAAACTCTTTGCAGCACTAGTCCAGTTGCCAGCTGGTTGCCCTTTTGGTTTTTTTTTTTTTAATTTACCTAAAGATAGCTGCATTTTTCATAAGGCCAGAATATTGTATTTTGAACTCTTTGTGACAAGATTTAAACCACATTTCAACCCTCTCACCAAGACAGGATTTTTCGTAGTATAAAATGAACTCTTAAGACACCAACACAGAAACACAATTATGATTAAAAGCAATGGTCCTTGATTTGGGTAACACTACATTACTTAAGCAGATATAGGCTTCCAAGGGGAAGTCAGTCAACAGTTGCCATTGCGGATTTGACTCAAAAGCCATTAGACTGAACCAATGAAACCAAAGATCCTACATGTCAGAATAAAAAATAGCAAACCAAAATAAAACCAACCAAGAACTAGCAGCATCCCCGACAGGAATTCAAATCTGCATTAAAGCACCCGAAAGACTCAGGAGAGGAACAGGATCCTAAGGCTTCTAGGTTCAAGAGCTGCTTAAGGAGCTGCCTAAATAGCTTTACCATCCTGTTGTAAAGTGGATATAAACTATGGAACACTCAATTTTCAGTGACCTAAAATGCAAAGGCTCTAAGAATTGGTGTCAGAGAAGAACAGATCCCTAAAACTACCCTGCAATTCACTAAGATGTGCTAATCACAGCAACCCCCACTGAAAGAGCATGGGACTCATTCACTGAAAAAGTCAAAATGTAAAACAGTATGTGGACCAAACATGTTTCCCACTTGGGGTGATAACCACTCATGTCTGCAGCTTACAAAAGCACGCAAGAGCACCACTTCAAAATCTAAATTCAAAAAAGTCACCATTATCATTGGCTACAGATCAGTCACCACTGACACAGAAGGTTTTTAAACAGAGGACAGACACATTCATAAGTACAAGGGGACAAATCACAAACACAAGTTAAATTAGTCAGATTTCTCCAGAAACTGTGGCTATGTGGACAGCTACAGGACTCAAAACCAATGCATTAAAACCCCCCTAAACATTAATCATTGCAAATTGCAACACTTCTGAACTTCACAGTTCCTCTCTGAACTTCTTTTTAGGCTTACTTCCTTTGTTTTCCGAGTGAAGGCAAATGTAAAGTTTTTGCTTGGGACAGGATAACAACAAAAAAAATACATCAAAAAAATTCTGCAATTCAGTTGTCAAATATTTTTCATATCCCCATCCTCAAGAGCTATTGCTTCAACAAAACACCGACATTTAGTTCTTCCAGTAGAATGATTTGATGAAAGCTGTTTTGCCCATAATTTAAAGACATTAAGAAAGTAGCAGTGTTCCATTTTGAAGGCCACTTCTTTTGGCAATTTTAAATTTATTTTTTCCTTCACCCATTTTTTTTTTCCTTTAAAGGAATAATTTTGTGAATGTACCAGGACAAGTCTTGTTAAACATGTTGACTTGCACCAAAAATGCTGGCTTTTCTGCCGTGGTATTTAGCTTAATGTTCTAAAAATAATTAACAAATGACAACAGTTTGTTTGAATGACTGCATAAGCACAGTTTAATGATAGAAGTTCAATGCTGTTTTCTGTTTTATTTTTCTAACCCATACTCATCAATACAATTAAATAAACCAAAGTTACAATCCAAAGAGTAGACACTGACCAATGTGAATTAAAACTTTTAGTTACCAACCCAGAATTTTAGTGGAAGTTAAACTACAGAAACTTCTTTATTATTGCTGTGTTACAAGTAGTTTCAACATAGAGCTTTTGATTTATAAGATTTCTAACATTTCTCTTAAATGAGACCTACTAATTTGCACATCCACAGTATCTCACTTACCAAAGCTGCAGTACCTAGATCATCTGCATCTGCCACAGTGTCAAATAACACAGCCATATGATAAACTAAAATCACACATTAGAGAGTGAAACTAGATGTTCTAGTTTATCTGATTAAAAACAACTTAAAGTATTATGAACAGTATTGAGTTTAGCTTTAATGTACACACTTTATACAGACTGCAGCTCCACTGACAGAGGTACAATGTAACCATGTGGGGCCCTTAAAGTTAGTTTCAATACTTCTTTAAATTATTTGTGACTCCAAAAGTTTAAGGCCTTACAAGACCTACACTGCCCCATTACGTCTTGGCTACTTTATTAAACATTGTTAGAAGTATTAATGTTCTGCTTTCTATGTATCTATTTGGATTTTCTGCATAACAGCTTACAAGGATTACATACAGGATTGCACACATGTATCAAGGCACTGGCATTGTATTTTTGATCCTTAAAATACTGATTTAAACTTGCTTTGCTTTTACTTAAACAGGAAACAGAAGAAACTTTTATACAGATGAATTAAAACTACTGTAGTACTTTCAACATTACAAACCTATTTTACAGTAACTTTTGCTATAAAAAACTATTTACAGCCCTACAACTCAGATTTTGGAACTATGTTAAACAGAGAAAAACACTTCAAGAGAACCATGTGTTCTAGTAGTTTCTGCTCAGTTACTAGTGGAATGCAGTTTAGCCACTGACTTACTATCAGCTATTTTTAAAAATTAATTTCACAATACAAAGAATTCCCAATATTAAAAATGTAAATAGATTTGCAGGGATTATGAATGGACTTCTGATGCTTAAGATTAGAACCAAAGATATTAGTTAACTAGAGAATTCTATTTAACACACAAGTCCTTGATCAAACAAAATACAGGAGAGAGGTAACTTCAGTAACTTTTCTGCCCATCTACAGGTTTTTATCCAGAGCTAACAGAGAATGTTAGCACTAGCATTTTGCCATATAAACATAACATGAAATAGACAATGGTTGCTAGAAATACTGTAACAGCTAGCTCAGTAGAAAACAATACCAGCCAGGTCTCTAAATTCTAAGGGGTGGAAGCCAGAAAACACATCTAGTTTGCTAACATATGAATGTGACAAGCAGTGCACAAAGATGGTTATTTGCTGTTAGTTACTGGAAGTCTACAGGGCAGAGTTCTAATCTGTTCCTCCTAGCACATGTGTAAAGCTTTGTAACTGTCAGTGGGAAAATGCAGAAGACCCAAGAGAATGTTACCCTTCTCCAGCCCCCAAAACCAGTGAGGGATCAGGATCTTAGCAGCTGCAGCTAACTAAATAACTCCTGTTTAAGAGCACAAGAATCCCCCACATTATGGAAACTTAAGTGTAAGGAGAATAAACTGTGCAGTTAAAGAGAATAAAAAAGTCATGAATATTAGAACATCAAGATAATGCAATTGCAGGCTCTACCCGAGGAAATGATGTAGTTCTTTCACAGTGCATACCGTTTGTGTATCTCTTAATGGAATTCCAGAAGTCAGATATTGAGCCTCAATTCTGCCTGCAGAAGAATTCAACCACTGGAAGCTTAAAGGTTCAGTTACTACTGGTTTGATGTTATGTCTTCATTCTTGGCAAGCATTCTGAAGAAAAATGAGCTACAACATCAACAGAGAACCCTCAGTATTTCAACAGTGACCTGTGGCTCCTGGAGGAAAGCCACCATTCAGAGCTTCATCTTGGTGTTGTCTATGTCTCTCAAGTCAACATGAAGCCTTGTTAAGATCTGGTGATTCAAATCCAACAGTACCTCCACAGTGATGTAACAAGCCCCACAGCAGAACACTGCAGGTATAGTCGTGTGCCTAACACTGAGTATCCTTCCCAAATGATCAAGTTTATATGAACTTGTTCTCCGAAACAAAGGCCATGGGATCAACTCGTTATCAACAATTTAACATTTGTAGCAATTAAGGGAAAATAAACTACATTCTGTATCTGGACTAGAGCCACAATCTGATGACATGTAAATGACTGCCCAATATTTGTACACTTGCAAGCTAGTTCCTTAGCTGAAAGGACTTTCCTGCAAGTACTTGGGATAAAATCTTCTGAAGTCTGGGTCAATGCGTGTTTGTTTCATGATACAAGAAATAAGGCTCTAAGAACCATTCTTTGGCACCTTCAGAGACAGTGCTTCATTAAAAAGTGTAATAATTTACTAGATAAAAATTTTTCCATGGAAATGAATTATTGTTACAATGTGCCAAGATGTCTAATATTTATATTGAGGAATTCTAAAGTTTGAGTACCACACAGAACAACAGGACAGATGTTTAGTGGTACAGACTGACTTAGAAACACAACAATCTACAGCATATGAGTATTCCCCCCCCCCAAGAATGAGCTGAAACCCCCATGTATCCCACAAATTGTGTATCTTTTTTTATTATATGAACTGATAAAACAATCCCCTACAGCTGCTATAGTAACAAGGATTTTAAAATAGAAGGTATTTAGTCATATTTGTGCAGATTTTTCTACCTAGCAAAAGGCAGAAGTTCACTTGAACAAACTTGCAACCAAGTCATTGTACATGGCATCTCCTTTCATAACAATTTGCAAACAGCATAAGAACAGAACTAGAGTCCACCTCCCTTCCTGCACAATATGAAACAATGCTACTAACTGCTATAAAACTTTAAAAATATTTACATATTACACACAGATTATTTACTATCTGCAGCATCCCCTCTATAAGATCCCTGAATAATTAAAAACCCAGGCAAAACAAAGCTCCACAAAAAGAAAATCCCCAGATTACTACAGAGCAGATAAAACTGAAAAGCTGAAGGATATTTACATAAAGACCTCAGTGCCCTCCTGTTAACTAGAGGCTGTAATTTAACCTTTGAGGAATCAGCTTTTTATAAAATAGATGCAATTCTAGAGGGTGAGAGGAGAAGCAAGTCAAAATAAAGAAAACAATCTCCCTGCAGTTGAGGAGGAAGTAGTATTTCATCTCTTGTGATACTGCCACGGAGTACCTAAGTTGGGCAGAGACAGCAGAAAAAAGTCAAAGCAGCAAGGAGAAGTTTTCAATGGTGGTATAATATCAATAAGTTAAATCTTGCCTTTTTCTACAGCTAAAAACATACCATAAAGCCAAATTTCTTGCTTATCATACACAAGAAAAATATCAGCTTCATATGAGCATAAATAAGCTAGTCATCCAATTTTATTATAAAAAGTTATTATTCCCAAGTACTAAAATGATATATAAGTTAAATACTTTAAAAACGAATACCAATTAAAAGACAAACTTTAAGAATTAAAACAAAATGCACAAATTTAAATAACCCGACTTTAATCCACGGCACAGAAATGCTGTCAGTAATGTAGGAAAATGGCTTTTGCTTTGTAACTAATGTATCAGTAAAGTTTATGTAATCCAGCAATTAAATGTTAAAATTTTCCCTTTAATAAGAAGTATGCTGGTTTCCAATCTATGTTAGTAACCAAAGTTTATACAGTAGGCTGTGTATCAGAAATCCCCATTTTGTCCTGTAACAGTATTTTTACTAAGAAATGCAGGATAAAATCATGGTTTCATGTGTTTTTACCTGTCCAAACTACAGTATTTAATTTGATTATTTTTCAAAAAGGAGTGCTATTTAACTTCGGCATTTTCAGGCAAATGTTAGGAGTTAGGAAGAACATATCCTCCATGTGATAGGTATGTTAGCGAAGTAGGTAGCTAAAAGAAAACAAAATTTGTTTTACAGTCTGTAGAAGGTGGAATGAGAATTTTATCTTCCATTCTGTAATCTTTTTCTAGGATGAAAATGGGGACTTCATGCGTATTGAGGTTTCTGACTCAGATGAATGATGCGAAAAATTTCTTCTCACAGAATGCAACCTCAGTTCCTAAAAAGAAGGAAAAATGCTGTGTTGTTTCTCGTTTCAAAGGGTGTCCTATTTACTACATTAATAATGCTTCAATGAAAACTTAGGTCCATTTTGATACTGTGTCAGCTAGACAGACTTAGTTCAAAAAGGAAAACCAGATTTCCATTATGGACATAGGAGAAGTCAACAGTGGCAAGAAGTATCTTCCTTCATTTACAACTATGGAATCTTAGAATGAGTTCAGAATTAATTTACTTACAAAAATAATTAAGTTCTGTTCATTGATCATATAGCCTTAGTAAAGTATGCCAAGTTATTACAGCAACTGTACCCTCTTTCTAACTGGATAGGGAAAATGTGTTTCTATAATATGCTACAGTGCAAAACTATTTCACCAATTATATATTTTTGTCTTACCTTTTGCATTCTCTGTGATGTAGACTAGAGCAACACATTACTGTGGGAATTCATAATAATGCTTACATATTTTCTTTTAGTAGCTAAAACTCAGATTTACAAGACTTGAGCTGACTAACTGATAGCTGTCCTGTTTGTAAACCAACAGATAGGCCATGGGCTGTGATTAAGTAATTTGCCAACGGATGCCGCTAGATGCTGGCAAAAATACGGCAAGATTCAGAAAACAGGGTTACCATTTTAGATGCTGGCAAGAACAGGTTTTAGAATAATATTCCGTTTATTCTTCTTACGATCAAATTCTCTTACAGTCTCCCTTTACAGCTCAGCTGCTCTATCCCACTTGTGGAACTCCCATCTGTTCTATTCTCTTCTTAACCAATCCAAGTCCTTTCTTCCCATTCCTACTATGCCATATGACAGAATAACTAGCCTTGTTTTCTAACCTCACTTTCCCAGCTTATGCATTTTCGGTATTAACTTCTTTGTTTTGCTAATCTTACCCACCTTTTTAACCTCCTTTCTGGCTCTGACAGTTTCTTAACACAACCAGCTGTAATTCCTACATTGCTATCAGGATATTCAAGCCACTTGAATCTCAGGATTTCAGTTCCTTTCCATCATCTACTAGCTCTGCATCATGCTGTGCGCTGCTTTTCTAACTATCCAGGGCCATCTAGTGCCAGTCTTCCTGCTCACTTTAGCTTTCATTACATCAACTTTACATTCCCAATTTATTTCTCTTACTCTTTCTTTAGTTTTGACTCCTACTGGAATATTGAGAAAACAAACGCATTTTCTCTCTCTACTGCCTGGTCTCAAAAGAACAGAACTATGCTCAATCTCACCTCAGCAAGCTTCTAATATTTTTTCAAAGCTACATTTGGGGATAAATCACACAGACACATACACAGACAGTGAGTCACATCTTAACCAATAGCAAGCCCCTGCTATGAACTACTGGGCTGTTTAAAGGCTATCAGATAAGAAATGGACACAAATTACAACATGTGCAAAGCATGTATTCTTCCCTAGCTTCATTTAATTAAAATCCTGTTTTTTAAAGTGTAAGCAACTAAAAGCAGCACCTTTTTCCCCAATAAAAGCATGGTGAGCACCTGCCAGAGCATAACTTCATGAATTCAAACCACTGTGAACCATGCAAAACAGGGAGAAAAGGGGAAAAAGCTGAATAAAGAAATTTAAACAGTTTTCAGAAACAAACCAAACAAACAAACAAATCACACATTAAAGTACTGAAAATTTCCCTCCCTGTTGAAGGAAAACAGTCCAAAACACACAGGGAACTTGGGCAGTTGAACTAGAAATAAACCAAGGATGAAATCAATGACATGGATTATATAAAGTTTGGTTTACATCAGAGAATTATTAGGAAATGTATAAACAGGTATAAAGCAATAGGTAATATTGCAGACTCTGCACTATTATTTACCAGATTTTCAAATAGCAAGGACTGCAATGAAACAACTGACCACAAGTTCCACAGCAGGCAGCTGCGAGCTGCTATGTTGATGATGGATCTCAGCCACACAGGAAGGACTGGACAAGAAAATCAGTGCAGGTAGACGAGAGCTGCCCCAATGGCTTAATACTGAATGCTCCATAATGTCTGTCAAGTAAAGAGAGAGGGAACAGACAGATCAGAGAAAGCAAAAGAAATATCCCATTAAAACGGAATGAGAACAAACTATTAGAATAAAAGAGATTGTAAAGAGAACACCGAATGGAACAATGCAAGAAAATGCATGCCACCTGCAGCTTTCAATGTTAATATAAACTTAACAAATTTGGTTTTTGTGGTGTTTAAAATACCTGTTTTTACAGGCAATGGACCTTGATACAGCTGATGACAAGACTCTTGTTAAAATATATCATAGAATCACAGAATGGTTGGGGTTGAAAGGACCTCAAGATCATCTAGCTCCAACCTAGAAATTTAGATTCATGTTTCTGAGACTAAGGTAACTTTAAACAAAGGGTTTCTTCTCTCTCTCACTTTCACTGCATGTATAAATGAAAAAAATACTTACCTATACAGAAAATATTTGTAAGGTTTAACTTTTTTTGTTCCAGATGGGGTACCATACAATAACACATTAGTTACTGCACAAGTGCTAGTGTAAAGTTACTATGCTCTTCCCAAAATGATTACACCAAGACTTCCTCTTATAGAAGACAATTTACATATATAGATGCATATGTATATATACAAACACGTATAAACACATGTATATTTAAGTATATTATACAGCCAAAACATACTGTTGGACACAGACCATGGAAAGAGCAAAAAACTCAGACAGACTAGACTCATGCCCACCCCTGACATGTATACTGCACCTGGAAAAGATGACAGAACAGTAGAAAGACCCAAAAAGCATAAGACAAATCAACAAACCCTCCCCACCTCTATGTGCCAGGATCTTTTACACCTTTGTTCAGTTTATGTAGATTGCAATTGTATCACTCAGCTCCCCAGGTTTGTGTTGCTCATGGGTCTCCCTCACACACACACACACTATCCAATAATCATTTACTAGGCCAGTGCCTCAGAACTCAAGATAACCAGCAAAACAAAAATTGAACTCACAGGTATTTCTCCCAGATCTGAAACCAGAGCACATGAATTTCAATCTTCCCTTAAGTTTCTGCTGTTACTGTAGACTACACAGATCTTGCTACTGAACAGAATCTCATATATGTCCTCTAGGAGCACTCAAACATTAAGCTCCAAATTAGAGGATGATTTAGAATCTGAAACACTGCATGAGAACCAGTAGAGATGAATCCCTCCCACCATGCTTCCTAAAAAAAAAAAACAAGTGTCACCTGGTAGCCTTTAAAAACAAATGTCAACCTTACCCATTTGTACAGATGTGAAGATGAAATCACTTCCACAAACTCATGAACAAAACACACTATAATCCCCAGAAGAAAACATCTTCAAGTAAATACATGGGATCATCAGCAAACACATGAGCAAGGGGAGGGGATTAGTATTTTTTATTCAAACCTGATCTGAAATACCAAATTTGGATCTAAAAAATAAACTACAGTTGGAATTTGGGAAAGTGTTTTCCATTTTTTGTTTAAGGCTATTACAAGATTTTGTACTAAAAGTCACATCAACAAAAAGCTATTTAAGTGGTAGAATAGAGAATGAAAAATAAATTAGGGAATTGCCAGAACTGAAGCCTCCTTTGTTAACTGCTACATGGCTTACACCATTAGTGAACTGAGTTCTCTTTTTATATACCCACAACAGCAATGGAACAAGCTTACAAATTTGTGATTTTCTTCTTCAACAAGGATTTCATCCATTTTGTTTGCCTAACCTTGTGACTTCATTAAAATACGACTGTAATGTATGCTGTTTTAAGCTGCATTTGAAACCTGTAAGAAGTCTACAACTGCCCACAGTATCTAGATACTGGCTGTACCCACCCTGCTCTCCTCATGACTTAGAGCTCCCAGTATAAAGCGTACATTTATTCCTAACACAATTCCTAATGCAGTGGAGGCAGTTAGCAGATTACCTTCAAGGCAAGGTCATTACTTTAGGCTTCTGCTCTCTCTCACATGGCCACTACTTGGCAATTTTCAAGCAGCAGACACATTTGCTGGGCTATTTTAACTAGACTACAGTCAGCATTTTTATGAAGCTGTGGAGCAGGTGGTAATGACCCAACCAGTTGTTAATACATGGCAGGCTGCTGTCAACATTTGCTCCTTATTTTTTTCCCCAACCATTGTTGAGTGCTCAGATACAGTTATAGACACCATGCAAGCTGATCATATTTGTTATATATGGGATATATGCAAAACTTTGAGTGGGTATGTGAAAAGGTAAGGTGAAATTTGAAAAGAATGAATTACATTCCAGAACTACTAGTTAGTACTAAACAAAGCTAACTAACTAAAAACTAAAACCTGTCAAAACCAATTTGGCATCATCTTGTAATTAATAAAAGACTTGCCAAAATCTGACAATTTTAAGGGTTTAACCGTACCTGTCGATCTACTTGAGACCTGAACAGACCAGAGTTTCAATTACAGGTAACAAGACTTTGAGAAAATGGGTAAGAATGAGCAAGAAATACAGTGAAGGAATAGACAGGATCAGCAGTTTCATGCTCAGTTTCATCAAGTTTATATCTGCACTGCTAAAATAAGTCTTACTTCCTCTATCCTATCCCAAATGTCTTGTACAGGTACAAGAGTTCATGCAGTTGCTTAACAAACCTGTCTGAGGAACTGATCCAAGCATAAGTTAGCCCTTTTTGGGTTGGGGGAGTAGGACTTCACCTTTAACTACCTCAGTTCCCTGACTGGTATACCATAGTGCCTCACAAAAACCTCTACCACCACAAGGAAATGGGTGGTGAGGAAAAGGGAATGAAATGCTGGGTTATGCCAGCTTTGGCTGTATGTGAAATCATTTCTAAAGCTATGAATAAACATAGAAAATACTATATCAGGAGATAAGTAAGAGTGAATTTGCAGCTCATTTCCTATGCCACAGTAACCAAAAATGCTTTGACCATGCATGCACATATGCATGTAATTTAACACATTATCACTTATCAGAGGGTAAACTACTTTGCCTTTGCTATAATGAAAAGCATGGTACTATGGCAATTACTGTAGAAGAGGAAGAGCTGTTGTGCTCTAAATCTATCTTGTAACTTACTTCCTGCTATCTTGTTCGTATAGCCTTGGCCCTAGGAAAGATAACAAAAGTCAAGTTTCAAGGTGAAAAAGCTTCTTCCTCTGATTCAGTAAGTATGCACTCATTTTTCATTCCCAAATTACTATTGCTTGCTTTTTTTTTTTAAAGTGTTTTCATACACTGTTAGAAAACAGAATATAAACTGGATATTATGATCACTGTGTTACACCAACTGCCTTTTAAGTATTCCTTAAAAATATGAATCACATATGAATATCTCAAATTCATACTCAGCTTTTTTTTTTATTAGAGTACTTGCATTTTATTCCAAGACAACACTTAATGTTACAGCCCCCTCTACTGGAAATATTTAGTAGATATTGTTACACAACAGGAAAAAAAATGCTCTTCTCTTAAATGTAAAAACATTTAAAAAAATACATTAAAAAGCCTGTAACACAGCTTTGATTCTTTCATATCCGGTCTGCCACTTGTAGCTGAATAAGCGTCTTTCACAGAAGACTAAGTGCTGCAATATCAAGTAAAACTACTGACACCTTCAGTCCTTTGTTATCAAGCAAATCTAGGCTAAATGTAGTTTAGATATTATTTCATATGTTGTGTTAACAACCTTACTGATTGAGTTAACACCAAAGGACCTTAAACTGAGACCCAAAAATCCCCAACAACTTGCACCAAGTGACATGGAAGAATAGCATTTTAGAATGGCCATTCAAGAATCAGAACTGCACAGAAAAACACCAACAGGCAGCCAACTGGCATAATTTTTCATGCTCCATGATCCAAAATCCCACCTCTCCACAACACGAGGTGCTTATGTAAAGCTGCAAGTAATGAATTCAACTTCCCAAGATCCAGAGACAAGGATTTGCAACCAACATTTTGAAGAACTGAGCGAGGTTCACTGTTTTCTCTCAAAATGTATTTGTCATTCACAGTTTTCTTTGTACCTCCAGTTGTGAAATAACTAGACACATTTGCTTTGGTTTTAGTTTCTCCAAATAGTTCCAAAACAATACCCATGTGCTCTGTAACAAAGCCTCAAGTGAAGAAAAATCTGGTTCTTTGCAACATTTCTGTTTTCCTTACTAATTCATTAATAAAAGACTTTTTCATCCCTTCCCCTCTTCTTTTACTGTCCCCCTTCAAGAAAGGGGACAGCTTTAACTATCTTTCTTTGATACTCACAGGTGCAGGCATGGCTATGGCATTCTGGGCAATAGGCTGGTGATGCTGTGCTTGAACTCCATGATCAGAATACACCTGGTATTACAGAAAATAAATTAAAAAAAGGCAGAAAAACTTGTTTTACAATTCTATGTTTTTACAAGCTTCTCACATGACTTTAGATTCCTTAAAACTTCAAACTGTGGCTATGTTTAAAGTACTGACTTGTGAAAAAATAAAATTTCAGTATTTAAAAAAAAAATAAAAATCTATTTTCCCCACTGTACTAAAGTTTAGTAAAATCAGTTTATCTAGAGCAGTGCCAAAAATTCCTTTCTTTGACAGATGTAGCATACTTCTCTACTATAAATCCATTTTACTTAGCTCTGACTGGAGCAGGGTTTAAGTGTATAGATTAGCACATTCAAATGTAACTCCCAGCATTATCACAGTTACAAGACATTTACACACAAATACTACACAGGCTTTTCTTTGAATTTTACACCATCTTCTGAATGTCCACATACTACTTCTTTAACATCAACAAAATATACACCAGTGAACTGAGAGCGTGTTACATCCAAATATTCCTTAACCAACTTGATGCATTTCCTTAGTGCTTATAGATTGCAAAATTTCTGTGTAAGTTTATATCTGATTTATGAAATACAAAAGGTAAAATAATAGCACTGATAATAAGATTTATGATTATATAAACACGAAGTTATATGCACTTAAACAACAAAAAAGAACAACTCCAACAACCAAAGTCTTGTATTATTCATTCAATACCTTTATAGGGAAATTGAATTAAAGTATATCAGGATTTCCCACTTAAGATGTTTGAAATACCAATTTTGGAACTTCTCTTGTAGCAATAAACTACTCTTCAACTTTTGTAACAATACTTGATTACTGTCCTAATTTATCATTTATTTTGACATCCCTGTTAATGAGAAATGAATTATCAAAGAGGAAAAGTACCAACCATAATACACTTAAAATTTTAAATTAAGTTTTTCTGTAGCCAATTATTTACTGTAATTTTTAATATCCAATTCTAAAGATAATAAAGCCGTATTGTACATTGAATATCTCTTAAGTAACATTAGAAATGCTATTGATATAGAAAAAATATTTAGCCATTCAACTACTTCGTTTATTCTGATCTTCAGAGTATTTAGAACTGAGCTTCTACTCACAGAGAAAAAGAATTAATTCAGGAAATGCTTATGGCTTGGGTAGACTAATACAGCATTCTGAAGAGCCTGAGTCCCATTGTACTCGCTATTTTCAAAACAGACCAAAACAAATTGACTAGTCTTTAACACTGCTGTCTATCATACACTTGTAACCCTTCTATAATATTTCAAATCAAAGCATCCTCTTAGAAAACTGGAAGAGATATTCTTGAGGACAACTGAGATGATTTAACAGCAGCAGCATTAACACTGGGGTAAGTACAGGCAACAGTTGATGTCAAGTGCTCTGAATTACCTGTGCTTCAACTAAAAGATTGTTTTTCAACTGCAGATAAAAGCTTCAACTGTAAGTAAAGTTTTTATAGAAATACCTCTGGAGCTGCAGCTTCCACAAGGAGAGGTGGAGGTACACATCCACCTTCCTGGGTGATCCCTATTGGCTGATAAATGACTTCGGATGGTTGCACATACAAGAATGAAGGTGAAGAGACAGAAGACTGAAATAAACCACATTACTTTCATAAATTATATGATTTATGCACTATGAACACCAAAGATTCTTTTAAAGCTTTTTCTTTATTTATATGTAGCAAAGAAAACAGTAAAATAAAGTGTTAAATTGTTCTTTGATAACCTAGAGAGACCAAGTGAGGACGAAGTTGGTGGGATAAAACAAAAATGTCCTTTAACTTTCATACATTTTTTCAGATTTTATTTATGTTTTGGGGAGTATTGTTAGAGAAAACCTAAAATATATAAAATTGACCCTTACTCTCAAGACCACAGAAACATAACAGTTCAATTTTATCTTGCAAAAATGTTACATTTGAAGAGCAAGTATTTTGTTTTAAAATAAACCTCACAGTATTTCTGTAATTCAGCACCCAGATTTCAAAGCAGCAGATGACATCCATTAATAGAGGTGGCCTGGCCCTAACTGGACAAGGCTGCCTGCTACTAAAATAATGAGGATGCTTTGGAACAGATCAAGCTTAAGGGACTTGGTCCTCTCTTTCAGTTTCCTGAATTTCCTTGAGTGTCAAGATTTCCATATTAAGCTCCTCTGCTACAGAGATCACAAAACCAATCGTCTCCCCCCAAAATTACCAGGTTAGCAATTTCCAGTTCTTCCTTGTATCTCAAGGGTCTAGGTCTAGTTTCACCATACTTGTGCGTCTACATGCTTCTGTTAGCAATACTCCAATGAAACATCACAGTTAGATCAGTTATTGAGCTAGTTGATACCCGTTTCTCCTATCAGGCAAAATATGGCAGTTTGTACCTGCTTCTGACAACTTAAAATCATAGAATAGTTAGGGTTGGAAAGGACCTTAAGATCATCTAGTTCCAACCCCCCTGCCATGATAATTTCATACAGACTTTTTGCCAGAGGGAGAAAGGAGGGGAAGATGCTTTCTTTATATCAGATTTGTAGCCAATATTTCAATAAATGCTATTTTAATAAAATGTTACTTCAGGTTTTTATAACATTTAAATGTTGTGAATAGTGGTAAAGTTCACTCTAAGTGCACGAGACTTTTAAACTAGATGCAAACTAATGTCAAAATACTGCAACTGTACTTACCTGTGGAACAGACCACTGCCACTGACTTGGAACACACTGTGCTGGTGCCTAAACCCAAACAAAACCAGTATTACTTATGTGATTAAGAACAAATGCATACACCTATTGTAACTCCCAACATACTAGAATCAAAACCATCTTTAATCTATAAATCAGTACTTCATTAAAAGAAATACGATTTTCATTATGCCCCCAAATAATTCAGGAACTTGGTTTCATATACATCCACTCAGCCTGACTCTGGCATTTCATTAACTTCTAAAATACTGAAGCATCTTAAGAAACACGCCTTAAAAGAAAACCAGAAGATACAGAATACACATTAAAAACATGGACATACTGCATAAATCCAGTATTGGGCCACCAAGATGGCTAGAGAACTGGAGAACAGATGTATTTGGATGCTGAGAGAATTGGGTTTGTTCAGCCTTGGGAAGGATGAAGGTGGGAGGGGATAATTACTGCTGGCTACAACTACCTACAGCATAAATACTGAGCCAGATGCTCATCAGTGGTGTTCGGAGCACAAGAGTCAATGGACACATGTTGGAACATTGAACATTTTAAGTAGTTAAAAAGAAAAGACTCTTACTATGAGAAGTATGAAGTATTGGAAGAGGCTGACCACAAAAATTGTGCAAACATGACCACTGTATATATTTAAAATTCACCTTGATCCAATGAGCCCTGCTTTGAGCAGGAGTTTGACTTAGATTATAAAAATTAAGGATTGTACTAACCCAGTACCAATACAACACCAAAGAAAATTGTAATTTATTACATTTCCTTATAGTTACCTAGGCAGAATAAATTGTAATCTAGTTAAGAGATCTTCAGTGAAATTAAAATCTCTTTTATATGACTATTTTGAACAATCTTTTTATTTCCTAAGAATAAACAGAGTGGAGACAGTGCTGCAAATAAAGCTGCGTGGCTGGAAGGAATATTGATGGTTAGAAACCATTTTTCAAACAGATACCTGATAATGGTATGTAGGAGACTGATAAACTGGTTGAGCCACCATCACAGGTGAAGAGGAAACGGAGCGCGACTTGAAAAGAAAGAAGTTGCAAGTCTTAATGAAGCAATTTAATGAATTACCACTCCTATTAAGAACAGTTCTGGAGTATTATAATGCTGAACCATCTCCCCTTCCTTTTGAAAATGGATTTAACTTACACTTAGATTCTTCAAAACCACTGTTTCTAAGGGCCTACATTAAAGATGAAACAGCAATCTTTGGCATATTTACTTAGTTCTTTCCAGAAAGCATTAGGCCACCACCACCCAGAGATGCTGAGGATATCCACTAACTTGACTATAGACACTTTTTGTACATACTTAAAGCAATTTAAGTTATCACTGATGTTTTTCCACCCTCTCCACAGCCCCAACCCAATCTTCCCTTTTCCATTCCCCACCTCACGCCAGCCTCAGCATTCATCCCGTTTGACAGTGAGCCAGCATAAGGAGCTAAACCAGCTAGAAACTGGGCCTAGTTTAGGTTCAGAGAAACACCAGTGAAAGAAAGGGGGGCAGAAAGGTATAGCCATGATAGAGGACAACACAGCACTGTGAACCTCTAGTTCTAACTAGTTAAGCCTAGTGTGTGCAATTTGTAATTGGAAAGATTCAGTGCTATTTGTTCGGAAATTTTGGGAAATTTGTTTTTATTCATTACTAATTCTTCCACTGAGTTTTTCCCCCCAGTACGATGGGATTTTCCACTAAGATATGTCTGTGAATGCTGCTTTTACAGAAATTCATAAGGACGCACCCCCTCTGAAGGTTCTGTGCCTTACTCAGACCCCATCAGTCTTGCAATCTTTCCCTCTTGTAAAAAAACAAAAAAACAAACAAAAACAAAAAACAACCACAAGCAACCAATCAAAGCGAACATGTCAAAACACAAGTGATAGACAGCTCCTTCCTGCATATCCCAAGAAATACTGCCTAAGGTCCCCTAGCCTACCAAAGGCAAACAATAAACCTATCAAATTATCTTCCTCCTAAACCAAGCAGTATTCTTGAAAAAGAGTATGTGAATGACTATAAAATAGCCCAATTTCATTCTTGCTTTCTTCTCTTTTCATCCTCAGTGTAACTGTTTGCACCCATGGAGGAATAATAAATGGAGCCAAAGGTCGTAAGCACCAGAAACTCCTTAGTAAAATAAAACTTCCCCTGCAGTAGGGCCCACTGATTCTGAACTACCCTGTCGTATAGGTCACATCAAAGCAGAAGTTCATTGCAGAAGAACAATAAACTTAATACTTAAAAACATAAAATAAACAGACTAATACAAGAAAGCCATTTAAGCATCAAACACAGGCATAGCCTAAGGAACTGGAAGCAGGAGGGACTCGAAAACACTGCACTCATCCTGGTCCACAGAAAAACATATATACAAAAATAAATGACTTACTGGCCATGGCTGCTGAACAGAAGCAACTTCAGATGTATGAAAATAAGCCACTCCATTATGGTATATGTAAGGATATCCACTTGATGTAGTTAAGTACATTGTAGCAGCTTCTGGTATTACAGTAGAACCTGAAATTAGTATTTTAAAGTTTACTTACCAGAATTATATTTTTAGATTTGTAGGCCATAAAAAAAAAAAAAAAAAAAAAAAAAGGTCACTTTTTATCTCTAGAGAAGCAAAACACCTGAAAGAAAGAACATGGAGCAGTGTGCATGGTGCCATCTCACTTCCCTCTCAAACACAAAATCATCAAAGCAGATGGTCACAGGATGTCTCCAGAGGTAGATGGAAAAGGGGTGCAAAAGATGACATGCATATAAATGACTAACGAAAGACACATGTATTTTTTTAACCTTCAAATGTCCAAAGGTAACTTCACATTGTAGATTTTAACTGGTAACCTCCACATGCTCATAATTAGCTGGAACAGGATCCAAGCACTAAAAATAACAGCATTATTTCACTACAAGGTGCTGCCTGCTCTCTCAGCGCACATACTGTGTTTCTGTGATGGCGCACGGCCCAGCAATAGTAAAAACTGGAATCAGCAACAGGGATACTTCTCAGCAATGCTGCCACTATGGTGGAGGCTGTAAGACACCACAGGCTGATCCCAAAGCAGAGTTCCATCCATAAAGCCCTCTAACAGCTACTGGCAGCCAGCATTATTCAAATAAAGGGACAGATCCCCATGTAGATGAGCAGAAGTGTGGGGTGGTTTTTTTTTTTTTTACCATAGGAAAGTTACAAAAGTACACTTCATTCCCTGCTGCACTTTTTAAAAGGAATGTGTTTTACAGCTCTGACACGCAGTCCTTAGCGTGGAGTAACAGAACAACATGCCCTGGTATGCCAAAGCCTAATGGAACTTCTCTTAAAAGTTGTTGATTCATATCCTACATTTGCAGTTGTTTATTACAGAAATAAAACTGCTTCTGGCAGAAGGAGAGGGCATCTTCTCTAGAAGAAAGAACTTCTTCTGTCTCCCCCAGAAGAACATCTTAACAGCTTACTTGCTCAAGATAAAGAAGTAATCTGACAAAGAAAACTTATCAGTACTCCTTTAAGTGTTCAGTCTAAAATGCAAGTAAAAATACATACGAGGACTCCGTATTTGTTGTTTTCTGATGGCTGGACCAATATTCAGTTTCTTATCTCTATAATTAAGTTTTTTAGCCTAGAATTAAAGAAAGACGACATTGTTTTCTACACATACCTGGACATACAGAAACAAAAATCTAACGTACACAAGTCACTCAGTAGGTTTCACCTTCCCCTGCTTTTTTTTTTTTTATTTAAAGTGCACCTCAAAAACCCCCAAAGCTATACTAATTCCTTTTCTATCCTAACTTTAAGAGTTCACATACACAAAATTAATCATTAGTAATTTCAAGAATTACTTACTCCTCACAGAGCCTCCTGACTAACAACTGGTACCCATGATTCTCAGCAGAATCTTTTAGTTTTACCACTAGGGAGTTATGTCACCTCTGACAACCAAACATGTCTGCACAAAAGACAGCAGTTATTTTCCCAACACCTAACAAAATTTTGACAGCAACTGGTTTTCTAGTAAAGCAAATGGAAGCAATTGTGAAGGACAGAGTCTTTATGGCTCTATATGTACAACAGACTACATATAGAGTAGGGAAGTAAACATTATATGTCAAAGTCAAGAGCTGTACTATGAACTGGCAGCAACCTTCCCTAGTTTTAGAAGATCTCAGTCTAAATCTTGTATTAGGTCTCTCTAAGCCACCTTCTTAACCATGCAGACCAGACTTAACAGATCTTCAAATGCAAGCTGGCAAACAAAAGAGGACCAGACAACAAGAGCTACTTAGTGTCCAATATGAAATGAAGTATTTAATTTAAGAGATAATCATAATGGGGACTATCACTTACCTCTTGTAAAATCTTCTGTGCATCTTCTTGGGTTTCAAAAGTAATGAAGCCATACCTAAATAAAAATTACAAAAGCTAAGCCTCTGAAGTTAGCTTTTGGGGTGGTTTTTTTTTTTGGGTTTTTTTTTGTTTTTTTTGTTTGTTTGTTTTGGTTTTTTTTACGTACACTATGTATTATTACTTGATATATAGTACAAGTGAATGAGTAGCCCCTGTGGAAAGCTACACAAACCTCTCTCTGGATTGTACTTGTTACTCAGCATATGTCTTTAGTTCCTTCACTTCTACTAAACAAAGATTTTGATCTGAAGCTTGCCCTCACTCACTTTGGGTGCCCAAGATAAGACACTTGGGATGTTATTTTTCTTCTATACTGTACTTCACAGCAAAGCTCCCACCTACTTCAGTGATAACTGTGAATGTTCCTTACTTTTACAAGCACTACCCACTATACTGAGTTCTCAGAACAGGCAGCAATGCAGAGATAGTGTTTATCTGTGATTTATTCTTGTCATTCTTGATATGACTGGTATTAAGCAAGAGTTCTGTGGTATTCTCATACTTTGTAACACAGTATGTTTTTCACCCTATCTCTTCTAACTACTGCAAGAAATCAAACTGGCTTTCTACACAAACTCCTGCTGTACTAAACCCCTTCAATTCATTCCCACAAACACAGGCCACTGAATGTGCCTTGTGCAAAAATCTCTCATCTTTTAATTCCGGTCTGCAACACAACACATACGTTCAAGAATGCTTATTTGAGTACAGAGTCCAGTAAGACTCTGACCAGCTAGACTTAAATCTGTGAGCTTTTCCTGTATTGTCTTCTTTAAACAAATTTGTAAGCATTTCCAAGTCCAAAGAACACAGAAACTATTTTCTTAGTTTGGGACTTTACCTACACAGACTTTTCATTCTATGTGCCAACTGGACAATAAACTAACAGACACGATCAGTCACAAAACCCTGTAAGTTTCTTAAACCACCTGTCAATAAGCAATGGATTGCTTGGATTTCAACAGACATACCAACACCATTGAAATTAATTATTTTCCAACATATTTTCTGTGAGACATATGCTAGCAATCACGACTGCAATAATTGGATATTCTCGGTTATTGTATTATATGGACACATGTACTGCAAGTCTCAGGTATTTCTTGGAATTTAGTAAAAGGGTAAGAGGCTTGGTAACAGGCCCAAGAGCAGAACCAAGTCCGACATGCCATGTAGGTATAGCACTCTATGCTAAGACTGACGGCTCAGCATGTAATTTGCTGATATGTATTATGACAGTATTAAATGATGAGATTCAGAAACCAAAGGCTTACTGCTCAGAAGAGAACTGACCTAAGTGAACTGTACAAGTACAAATACTCATGGACATTCCTTTCTGCTTCAGCCACCTTTCCACTCTTCTGTGGCAGTACAGTTCCTCATCTTACTTCCTTTACCATTGTATTACTTGGGTTCTAGCAATAACCTTACTATCTAGTCTTAAATCTTTCTCCAGATCTGCTCTTTAGCATTTCTCTTATTGTTGACTTCCAGTCTTAGTCCCCTTTTTTGCAATCACAATTCATTGTCAGTTTCTCCCCTATGTTCTCGTTCCATAAATCTTCACACAAAATCTCATGTTATTGCCATGCACTCCAGCATAATCAGATGTACCTTTCCTCTTCCTCCATTCTTCGGCTCCTTTCCACACTGGCTTTCAGTAGCATAAATATATATGATTAATAACTAAATTACCATTTTATGATTATCTATTTAAAATCTTGTCATAAGAAAACCCTAAAAGGACTACTGGTTTTGTCCTAATTGCACACACCTTCATCTTATAATAACATTAAGTATAGAGTATTACAGTTATGCAAACTACAAAGACACATATATGTAGATGTTAAAGGGCAAGAACACATTTTTCCATACCTGGATTAACTGGGAACATCAATGACAGAACTAATAATGTTCTGCACTATGAAATTCATAATCAAATTTACTACAGTCAGTCAGCTTTCTGTTATACTTTCAGTTCCCACAACATACTTATTCTATAATACCAACCCCTTTGATACTCCAGCTCTGTCATTTACTATCTTCACTTCTTTCACACTGCCATACTGAGCAAAAAACTTCCTCAGATCATTTTCATTAGTCTAGCAGAGTAAATCAGGAAGGGGAAAAAAAAAGAAGTTGGTTAGCATATTGTTTTATTCAATGATTATTTACTATAAGACTTCTAATGGATATAATTTGGATAAAGCTTGTGACAGACTAATGATAACTCTGAACAGGAAGAGAGAAGAATGAGCATGTATGAGCCTTCACAGCTCCTATTTAATTACTGCCTTTTTTTTTTTTATGTGCAGCAACAATGCTATAAAGCCATTAAAATATTAAAGCTCCTCTTTTAGTGGATTTACGTAACAACTTTTACAGGCAAGACCACTGAAGCAGGTTTACGAGATGTGAATTTTAGTTTCTGTAAATTACATTCTAGAGTGCTGTTTACAATACAAAACATCACTGCAATGTTTTCAAACTCCGGAACAGCAGAGTATGTAGGCTTCCAGAAAGGATATGCATAGGTTATGTATGAAAAATATCCCCACTAAACCACAGCGACTTAATGGTCAAATTCATCTAATATACTATAATCCCTCTTTCAACAGTACATTTAATAAGACTTCACAGGTATGTATACGCACACCAGAGAAACTGCCCATTATAAATTAAGAAAACAGAGGTCTTTTTAATGGAGAATGGCCTAATCCACATAGAGGAAACTGTTCTCTTCTGAGTACGCATGGACTAAGACAAGTTCCTAATGTAAAAGCTATGTGAACACTCATGTGCCTTCTATGAATCAGTTTTCTTTTACTATGTAAGCATATATCAAATATAGTGCCATAAACATCACATTTCAGATGTTAAAGTTTTGTTCTACATGGTCCTTAGTACTATACCTAATGCTTGAAGAAGTACACTTATATGCATAGATGCCTACCTGCTTCAACCAATTTCCACACTCATCTATACTTTGCCATAAAGAATTATATCAGAAGTACTATTTTACCTTTAACTGACTGACTTTTATTGTTTTTAACTATGTGTATACAGTTTTATATATCTTCTCCTGGATATCAAAGGCTTAGCTGCCTCATCCAAGTTTGAGAAACAAGAAGAACTTAATAGAAACAAAACCTAATTTGAACAACTTTCATAACTGGAAAGAATATGAAGTTATTGATCTTTTTGAAGAATTCTACACTCCAGACACATTTTACAAAAAGATATAATGCAGTTTGCTTGCTACAACCCCCAGGTCCAGTGGAGAACAATGATGGTAGAACACTAGTTTATCTTCCCAATTAATCCAAGCATTCAGGCACTTAAACACTAGAAAATACCCAGTCACTCTGAAAGTGTGAGGAGTAACAACAGATAAAAGTGCACTGAGCAGGTGTGAAACACTTCAAGGTTTTATTAAGGCTCAGTAATTGTGTCTTCTCCTCGGAAGCTGTTGTTTGAGAAACTATTCACCATGAACAGGTCAAAAGAATTCTGGAGTCCAGAACCATTCTCTTGAATAGATGACCACACTTTGCATCTAAGCAGAAAGATGAAAGCCTGTGTACACAGGAAAACTGATTCAGGCGAACAACTGATAGTTTCTATAGACCAATTGTGTAGCATACGCTGTATGTAGTGTTTGCACATTACCATGTACAAAGCACATTACAAAGCATGTACAGTGTACAAAAGACTCATAGTGAAGATTTTCCTTTCCCTTAAAATTTTCTCCAATGAACACCAAAACATTATCTGCTTAGAAATGAAAGGCCTGTAGCTTAAATATCCCATTTCTGGGAGATTGTTTCCTTTATGCTCCATGTTACACGGCTGTTTCACAAAGCTGAGCAAAGAAGCCTATGACAAAAGAGTTGAAGGCTAAACCAGGCCAAGAAACAACCAAAGAGCCTTTAAGACTGATCAGTGCTGAAAGTGTCATTCAATAATGCAAGGACATGAGGGATGGCTACACAAAACCATAAACTTGGAAAGCCAAAGGTTTATCTGCAGAGCAGTGGATTAAAGGGGAGTAAGAAGGAAACACTGTTCTAAGATTCACAGTGAAAATTAGCAAGTACGTGGACAAACACTGTATCTAGAAGCTTGACAGAAACACATTCAGGACTTGTCTTTTCCTGCCCATGACAGAACAAAGGCCCTTCAGACCAAGATGAAAATGTACCCAACTGTAACCTGTCTTACTGAATTATTTCTCTAAATTCTGAAGTCCAGATGTTTCCTCTTGTAAAAAGCAATCATTGCTAAGGTGACAGACCAACTGGTAAAAGGATGCAAGAGCTTGCTGGAAAGCAAATAATCTTGTATTAAGTGCCTCCCTTTTTCACAAAAATAAAAAAGTAGCTTTTCTACCACCACCACCCCTGCAGCTAACTTAAGACTTTTGGGATAAAAATACTCCAACCCCCCATGCTTTTTGCAATAAGATTCCCATCAGAAACCAATCCAAGACTGACATATATATTCTATGATTTGAATAGAAATTTAAGACTCTACTTGGTATTAAGTCATAGAAATTGGCAGAGGTGCCAAAATGTCAACAGTGGTTTCATCCCTTCTGTTTCTTCTCCCAATGAAATCCATCTTTATGTTTACAAACACACTTAATTCTTGTTGTTGAAATTAAGATTCATAATAGATTTTGACGTATAGCAAACGAACCATGAAGTTGAGACCCTTTAAATGAACAATATAACAATTAACAAAAAAGAATTGAAAGAACAAAGAAAAGTGTTTTAAGCTTTGAAACTACTGTCAAGAAAGCGCAAAGCGAGACAAGTCTTTTTACAGCTCTAGTAATTTGCTTACTACTAATGCAAAAAGCTACTGTGCCTCTTCACCAATGCCCAAATATACTGAAGACCTTGCACATCTCCCGAATTACGAACGCCTCTATTTGAATTATCTCAGCCAAATGAGCCAGAAGATCCTGGAACTTCTTATGTTTATTATGCAAAATTGTCATTCTTCCTCCTCTTCATCTGAGTCACCACTCTAAAGGTCCTCAGCCTAAGATGATTAAGACAGAGAAGATACTCTTGGTGGAACAAAGAAACCGCTAAGCAGACCAAGGATGTTTTGCAAAAGGCAATGACTTATCTCCTAATCTGAAGTGGTAAGAAATCAAAAATGAGTAGCTGGTATAAAGATCTGGTACGTTATCTTGTCACAAACATTGAAAGTGACTGAACAACGTAAGAATGGCTCAATATTCACTGCTGTTTGAGATTTTAGGGCATATGTGAAGGCACGAGCACCCTAAGAATCCATATCACTACTGTAAATTGCTCAGAGAACATTTAATATTTGTTTTAAAACAAACACTTGCTTTTAAGAAAATTACTATGGTAACTGAGGAATACATGCACTGTAGCTCCTTCTTTGTATGAACTGGAAGAAAAGTGCTAGAGGAACTGAAGCTACTGCCATTTGTTCTGTTTGCCATCTTTAACATTGTGTTCACAGTTTATTATATTACACCAAGTGTTACACATAATAAAAATCCTTCTACGTTCTTTTCTACCAGAAACTCTGCTGATGACAAAAGACATCTTCTTTGAAAAAGAACAAATTCTGAAGAATGAGTATGTCAAAAGCTTGTAACAGCCAGGTGTACAAAGAGACAACTTTATAGTACTATCACTTAAATCAAGGCTTAGTGCTTTGTTCTCTACTGTCCATTTGAACATTACAGTGAAGGGCACCTTACCACCTAAACAAACACATGATTGTACCCCACATTTTTTTGTCCCTGTTGATTTTTATACAGTTATATATTATCATTTAGTAGAAAAAAAAAAATAGGAAAATTTACCTTAAAATCAATTCCTCCTACAAAGACGCGATTTGGAGTAACTGTTCCAAACCTTGGAGCACTGGTCAGACTATTTAATGGCACCGGTGACACCGTGCTGGGACATGAATATAAAGATTCTGTTTGCATCTGATTTGGTGTCTGCTGATTGAAGGAAAATATTTTCAAATATTTTCAGATATCTTACACATTATAAAATATCACATAGAAAATTTCTCAACAGAAAATACACACAGATTTTTTTGGGAGGCACAGCAAATGCTGAATAACTGAGCATTAATCATGTATTTTTATTCAGAATGCAGCTCAGCAAGTGTTTAAACATAGCTTAAAGCAATTCAATAACTTAATGATACACTATCGTCTCAAGTTTGACTTTAACACCTTTCTGAATTAGACATTTAGGGCCTAATCCCCAATCTTAGTTTTTCTGCTTGCACAGCATCCTGCTGTATGCATCCCAAGTTATGAATTTTATTTCAGAGATTTACTTATACCTATTAGAATCCCCTTATCTTAAGCCTACGCAGAAAAGACCTCTTCAACTCAACCTGCACTGTCACACACATCTACAAAACTACACCCTGCAACTGCTTCTGCTTGATTTTCCAAGTAGCAAGCGCCCATAATTCCACAATATAAAACCAACAAGCTCATTACAACTGATAAGAACAGCACTTGAAGACTAGTCTTTTACTTCAATACCCTCTTGGCCTACAAACACAGCACAGAGCGATCTGAACAGAAATCCTCTTTGTGGAAGAACTACCAGATTGCCCTTGCCCCAGTAAAGGAACACAGCACAGCGGGAACCGCATGGAAACCATTACTTAGTGAAGCCTGACTGATGTTTTAACTTCCACCATGATTACACCTGTGAACTGTGATAAAATACAGACACTCATTTCACTGGAAACCCTTTTCCCAACAAACTAATACTGCCTTACACAGTCAATCCTAACTGTAGCTGTAAAGCAGCCATGTAGTACCATCACTAACTTCTCTAGTAAGAATTGCAGTAGATGCTTCAAGAACTTTTTTGTCAAGGTGGGTTTTTTTGTTTGTCCCCATTCACAACTAAAGTTTACTAAAACCAATCCTAGACTATTGTGTCCTGACAGTACAAAGAGCCCAAAGTAAAAGGCAAGCAGCTGCTGCAGGCTGTAGATAAAAAGATTATTAGTAAGCAGAGTAGTGAAAACTAGAATAGCAATCTAGGGTTGTATGCCTCCAATCTTTCTTTTTAAAGGATTTCAAGACAATTTTCTTTTTCTTAGTATTGTGCAACCCTTAATTTGTAGGGAGGACTGACAAAACACATGTGAACATATTTTAGAAAGCTACTGCATCTAGAACAAAATTATTTCACTTCTTGTAGCATCCACATCTATCAGCCTTTCAAAAACTAGAGCACAAAATGAAGTGCTCTTAAACAGTTCTCACAGAATCCCTCTTTTATTTATGCTGCCTGTTTTACTTCACGATTTCACCTCTCTCACAGGACAGCATCTTCTTATCTCTGCCTATAAGCATTCTTGGATAAAAGAAAAAATTGCTTATCTTTGGCAGAACACACAGAAAACAAAGGCTGACTCTTAAAGCGCACTGAGAAATGAAGATCAATAATGAGGAAGAATGTCAGGAAAAAAGTTGCCATTTCGTTTGTCCCGCAAGCCCTTCTAAGACTGGTTCCTTAACCATCTCGGAATTAGTCTTGTTAATTCCTAGTAAAAGGTTAATGCTATTGTTTTGGATACCCTAAAGAAATAAATCTTAGTGCACACCTACTCAGTTGTAGCGAAGACTAAACTCCTTTCCAAATTCACTAACACACACATTTGGGATGGAGAAAAAACCCAAAGCCTGATCTGTTCAGGAGAAAGTATGCACTCCTCCTACTGGGAATTCTACCCTTGAGTAGTGCCTAACCTGAAAACAGAAAGCCAAGCCAACCAAACCCACCACTTTCAGGCAAGGAACAATCATAATCACTGCAATTCCAATGGCTTTAGAAGGAGGAACATTTTCTGTAAAGAACAACTTTTGAAAGGTGATAAAACAAGTTAGTTTCTTCATCTCTCACACTAAATACAATATTTTACTTCTATAATCATCTGATAATTACATACAGCACTAAAAAATCTGAATTTAACTGTAACAACAGTTGACACCACAGACAAAAGACATTCTTTACCTCAAAATCTCAGACTTAATTTTCTCCATACAAGCTAAGAGTTTTAAGTGTCAGTAAAAATAGCAAACAAACCCAAACCCCAAAGGGAAGAAAATGAGTAATTAAACACATCACTTGTGAACTCCCAATACAGCAAAATCCAATTCAAAATGTTAAAATCTGTATTTTGATAGCTGTCCCAAACATAATTTCTTCTCTTTAATGCCAATATAGAGGTTAAAAAAAAAAGTATTAAAAAAATAATCAAAAAAATCGATGTGCACATCACCTTTTAGATTATCCCCCCCCGAAATAGTATGGATATGCATATACATCTTTGTTTTTCACAGAATCACAGAATGGTTTGGGTTGGAAGGTACATTAAAGCTCATCCAGATCCAACCCCC
>NW_009910274.1:72721-73105 GCF_000696875.1 Nestor notabilis
CCATGGGCAGGGACACCTTCCACCAGAGCAGGTTGCTCCAAGCCCCTGTGTCCAACCTGGCCTTGAACACTGCCAGGGATGGGGCAGGCATTTTTCTGGGTTATTTCTTGTGTTTGACAACTGCTCTTTACCTGAATTGATACATTTTCATTTTTATGCTGAACACACCCACAGTCGGGCAATAAAACGCCACAAATACCTGGCGACTAACCCCACCTTAGTCCCTAAACAATCCCCTTTTTCGCAGTCCATATCCCGCGATGTCAGGAACCAGACACGCATCTTTCCCAGGTACCGGTACCGCCGGGCACTCGAGGTGACCGGTTCACCACAACCCGAGGCTGCCCCCAGCGCGCCGCACCACAAAGCAAATGGCGGACTCAC
>NW_009910275.1:0-409 GCF_000696875.1 Nestor notabilis
GTATTAAAGAGAAAGCCAGCCAGAGTGAGAGGCTTGTTCCATAAACAGCACTGTGCACTGATACTCGGGGGAGGAAAATCACAAATAAAAGCCTTCATTCTCGCAGCATACAAACTAGCAAAGCCCGATTCATCGCTCAGTCAAAGAAATCAATTCCTTTAACGGAGGGAAGAGAGAGAGAGGAGAAAGAGAAAAAAGGATCAGCGGAGGGGAAAATACTTGGTGCTTTAACCTCAGCATTGCGATATACAGTGCAGGAGAGACGGAAAATGAACCCCCTTCTAAAACGGTGGAAAACGAGGGTTAAATAAAGCAGAGGGAAAAAAAAAAAAAAAAAAGAGAGAGAAGAGCCTATTCGCAGCGTTTTCAAAAGTTCTGCTCTGGCAAAGGCCGTCTGAAGGGGAGGACC
>NW_009910275.1:440-2611 GCF_000696875.1 Nestor notabilis
AGCAGCAGCAACCTTCTCTTTTTTTTTTTTTCTTTCTAGAGCCCAGCCTCCCCCTTGTGAGCGACTGGAGCAATCTGGCTAAGGAAGAGGAGGAGGAGGACGTGAGCTAGCGAAACGCAGAGGGCTAGAGCTGATGATGAAAGAGAGGCACGGCCCTGCGTGAGCAGGCTCGTTTCCATCATACGCAGCAGGCACACAGGGAGGCAGGCACAGCGCAGGGAACCGAGCGCCCTGCCATGCAGGGGCACCCCCTCCCCAGAGCTTAGGACGGAGACCCAGAGAGGAAAGGCGCTGCGCTGGAATGTCAATGTACCCACGCTATGGCAGTACGCTTGACAGTGCAGTGCGGCTAATGAAGCTTTTAATTGGGGGGTGGGGGGAAAGGTCCTACGGAAATATCTTCCGGGATTAAAACGGAGAGAAGAGCTCCTCTTTATATTTACACGCACCTAGAGCCCTTTCTGCAGTGAAGCAGTCCGCAAGGACCACAGAACTGCAGTGCACGTACACACAAAACCCCAAACCAACCACACAACCCCAAACCCGCAGAGCTGCAAATGGATCTTTGAAAAAGTAAATACTGCGTGTGACAAAAAACCTCGGTGATTTTGTTTTCTCATGCCCTTACTTCTAAACCAGCTGCACAGCCAAGCTCAGGCTGCTTGGCCCTTACAACTATCTTGGCACCGAGTCAAAAGCTGATAAGCATTTGGGCGAGACAGCTCAACTGCTGTGCTGGAAGAAAAACAGCTGCCATGATTGCTGTTTGATTGAGAGCGCTTACACACACTCACAAAAAAACATACCGGGCTGCAAAGACGGGCCACAAATGCCTGAGGATTCAGCTTCAGAGGATCAACACACATTTCCTTTTTTTTAGGAAAAAAAAAAGTTTTTTATATAGTTTCTCCTCCATTCCCCCTCCCCTCTTTTAAGGAAAACGTACTGCGTGGACTAGCTTTTCTTCTTCCCATCCCCCTCCATAACCTCAAGCAAACTCAAGGAATTGTGCCAAAAGTCCCGTTGCTGGTTACCAAGTGCATTTTTTTAAACGTCCCTTTGATACTTCTTTCCCTCGTGCTTGCCATGGAATACGCAAGTAAGATAATCTTTCCATTACTTACAAGAAGTAATTAAAAAAGAAAAAGAGCTTCTAGCTTGATGTTCCTTTCTCTTTTTCTCTCTTCAGGGGCAAAAGGAGGGAAACGAGGGGGAGAAGGATGTTTTTTCTCTTTGCCGAGTCCAACATTTGGCTTTTTCCATTTGTGGCAGATCACTGTAACGCTATTGTAAAACAACTTCCTGCCCCTTTTGGCTCACGTTCCAGAAGCTGCTAGGCTAAGTTCATAGCACAAACTTTTTTCCCCCTTGCCGAAGAACAGAGAAAAAAAAAAAAATCCCTGCAAATTATTTCCCCCCCCTTCTCTGGCTTAATGGACTCACAAGGTGAATTTATTGCAGCTCTTTAAGAATGTTACACAAGAGACGTCGGTATCCCAGCTGGATAATTCATAAGATGAAAAGGTGGGGTCATTATAAATACATGTCTGTCTGTGTTTGTGTGCGTGTGCATTTTAATTTTGTGATTTTGAACTGTAAGTCGTAATACCATCAGGTGGATAATGAGCTAAGCTGCTTCATCTCTCGTACTAATTTGTGTATCTATCATAGCACAGATCATTGGCTTAGTATATGCAGCCTCCTACTTTCCAATTGCTTTTGTACTCTAAGGTGACCTGCATCTCTCCTGCCTTCCTCCCCTCTTCTGAACGCTCAGTCTAATGAAAATACCCACCAAAAACCTCTAAACCCTCCCTGCTAGAAAAGGGAGATGTTGCAGTCTTGCTGCTAGAAGCCAAAGAGAAAAAAAATAAGGCCTCCACAACTTGCTCTCTCATGATCTCTCTCCCTCTCCCTCTCTCTGTTTCTCTCATAGCAACAGCATTTCTTGGTACGCCTGCTTTGGCATACATCAGCATTTCTACCCGTCCAAGTGTCCTTTTGCGTCACATCTCGCCATTTCACTCAACCAATGAAATCTCCTTCTTGCAATAAAAATATATATACTTTTTCTGTTATTGGTATATTCAAAAAATTTTTTTTAATATGCTTTCCTAACAAAAAACGTTGTCAAGCACTTGATTTGCCCTACATGGGGAGGGAAGGAAAGG
>NW_009910276.1:0-13873 GCF_000696875.1 Nestor notabilis
GACGAGGCACCGCAGGCAGGGCCAAGGCGCGCTCCCTGCCAACCGCCGGCCCCGAAACCCACGAAACGCCCCGCTAAGGAAAAACTATTCCAACATTATCAACTTTCGCACCCTCGTCTCACCCTTGCTGATTAACGCCATTACAAACACGCTTTTCCAGGCCTACAGGGAAAGGCCCGAGCGCAGCCACTGGAAAGGGGCAGCCTTTTCAGCTGTACGCAAGCGCTGTTTGCGTGCCCACGGGACGCTGCAGGAAGAGCTGGCCCAACACTAACACGGCTCCCGACCCACTGGCAGCGCTGATAAAGCCTTTGCTCTCCCTCTCCGAAGGCCTTTATCTCTACGGACCACAGGGATCTTCCACCCTTTAGCATCGGTAAGCTGCTACGAAGCAATCTAGCCTAATGAGATTCCACTGGTTTAACCGACAATAACACAGCAAGGACAACCGCACTGCTTCACCCTCACCCGGCGTAACACTGCTGCTGTGAACATGTCCAGATTGCCACGGGAAAGAAGATTAGGATGGAAAACAGCTGGTCCGGATTGGAGCCAAAGACGACTCAAGTGATACTGGATAGAAAAGAGGAACATCCACATCAGAAGTTGTCAGAGATGTTTCTAGCACCTTGCACAGAAAATTCACAGCCCTCATGCAGAGGCAGAATTCCACAGCTCATACTCATTTGGGCTGTCCAAGTAGCACACATTTTCCAAACTACTCTCTATCACCTTCACCTTGTTGGGAAGCTCTCATCTTGCCCAGGAGACTCTGGGCAGAGGAAGGCAGGCCTTCCTCACATCAGGTTGCAGTAGTTCAATTCACTGTTACCAAGCTGAAAATAAAAAGGATAAATTCTCCTTGGAGCTAAGGCTTCAAGATGAGGTCCTCCAAATAGCTCCTGGTCAGCTTAACGCGTGTGAGGCACTGGCCCTGTTGGTCAAAGAGCTAAGGGATCAGCCCCAGGAACATCACAGGCTGGGTGACGATCTACAAGCAACAGCAGCACAGGTTGCAAGCCCCAGAACAAAACAGAGAGCAGGTAAAGTGGGCCTGTTCTGAGGCTATCTGGCCAGAGAAGAACACGTGAGTCTGGAGTATGACTGGTTCTAAGCAACACTGCAGATATCTTTCAGAAACAGAAAAGTTTTCCACTACAAGAGATAATGACTGTTTATCACCAAACTCCAAATGGACTCTGACCAAAGAAGAAATGTTTCTTTCCAATCCCCCTAAAAGCACAGACTGGAAGGCCAAAAGACTCAGTGTAGTTCCAACTCAGAGAAAGGTCCCCTCCTATTACCCAGGCAAAAGCCTACTCAGACATTTTGGTGAAGGAAGGAGTACAGAAGACTAGCTTTATTTATCTACAACACTCCTTGACTCCTACTTTCACATAACTCCTCCCAGACCAAATTCTCCCTTCCTTGTTCTCCTTTAGCTCCTTTTCTCTCACATATTGAACCCGTGCCACCCTTTGCACTCAACCTGTACACCCTCACTCCAATTCCCCGTCCCAGCTCCCGGCCTGTGGCCCTTTTGTGATTTCATGTTCCCTGCCCACCCTCCTTTAGTCAATGTATTTGCTCAGGCTGTTTCATCTTTCTCCCTTTTCTCCTTGTTCCTATCCCTAGCCTGCATCCTCTTGATTTTCATGCCAAACCATTCCCATCTTCCCCTAGTTTCTCAGCCAGTCCCAGACCCATACCTGCTGTGTTTCCTTCTGCAGCTCCCAGGCTGGACAGCCTTTCCTAGCCAATTCCAACTCCGTCTTTGCAAGTCCAGGCCAGTGTTGCTTCATCCTGGCAAGTCTGCCACCCAGTTTCTGGCTGTGGCTGCTACACAGTTAAAATGTCTCCTGAAAATTAAACTAAAATGTCAGTACAAAATGCTGGCAAGTTTGTCAGCGCTCTTCCTCTTAAGATGCATTTTGGCAGAATGAAGACATTTGTAACCTTAACTTTGTATGACCAGTACATTTTGGTACAGATTTTAATATATTCCTAAATAATCATCTACATGAAAGATGAAAATACACTAGTTCCAGTGGTTTTGCTAGGAAGTTACTAGGGGTAGGAATCCTTGGCACGTAGGAGGGAAAGTACAAGTCATTTAAAACCTCAAAGTGATTTTGTCTCTGTGTAGTTAGTTTTCTATTATTATTTGTTTTGAAGTTTTCTGTCATGGATTTGTATCCCACAGAAATTACAGCATTGTAACAGCATCTGTTGTGATGCACAGCAGTTTGATATGCTGGACTGAACCATGGCACCATGCACTGCATCATTTGATTTATCCTGTCAATATACAGGCAAAAAAATACACCATCCCAAACTAGCAGCTGAATGGTGTACTTATCTTTCGAGACTGGCACCTACTGGAAATACTGATAAGAAGTTGTGTAATAGTAGTGGACACAGCTTATTCCTCTCTTTCATCTGTTTTAATTCGGTCTTTTCATCATGTTACTTTGCCTTTTGCAGTTCTCTAAAAGACTTCACACATATTAGACATCATGGCCCTGATGTTTAAAGAAAACTCTTAAACCCCTGTTTACTGTTAGGTACCTCTCAAAGCTCCATGGACTTCAGTGGGAGATAAATACTCTTTAAATTTACACACGTGTTGAAGTCTTTCCCTGAAGATTGGTCTCTAAGGAAAGTCCCCCTGTTTAAATAATAAGGAAAAAGTACTTGTGCCACATGAAAAACATCTTGGAATTCCTGGATTCTTTAGGAAGGCTTACAAGAAGTAGCTACTTTAAAATGCACAATTACAAGTCCTGTCAAAGGTCCTTCTGTTCACACTTTGAGCATCACACGTGTGCAAGGGATTCAGAACAATCTATTTTGGAGACAAACTGTATTTTTCTACTGTCTGCAGTAAATCTGTTTTGGTTTAAGTTTCTTCCAAAAGGAATTTCAAGGACGAAGTTTTAAGAGAGTGAAAATAAGCCCGCAGTAGCTCAGAGGACTCCTGGATTTCACTTCATTGTTTGGATTGCCACTAATTTAGGAAGCTTGAAGAGTTTGACTCAGCCTCTACCTTTGTGGTCTCTTCTGCAAAGACTTAACAAGTACTTGCTTTCACTGAGTACATGGCTGCTTTTATACATGGACTCCTGGCTCTAATTCCCTATGTATCATGCAGGATTCTCTTATTATAATCTTGTTTGTACTGCCTATTATTATTAACATACATGCACGGCTGGAACTCATCTCTCATCCTTCTACTGAGGTCCTGCAGAACGTGAAAGAGTAAATAATGTTACATTAAACCAGCCCTAATTCTTTCTTTTCCATGGACTAGTGAGTTTCGTCTGGTGGAAGGAGTGCTACACAGAAAACCTGTAAGAGAACCCTAGCGTGACATCCCAAAGCTCCACTCTTGTTCCTATCTTGTTTGCTTGTTTATTCATGATAGCCTTTTAAGTATGCTAAATATTGTAATATCATTTTTATATTAACAGAAAAAAAGAGTCCATCACTTTTTAAAGACTGGAAGTTAAAAATATCCTTAACTGCCTGATACACAGCTAAGAACAGTTTCAGGTCCATAAGACGCATTGTAGCTGTAACCAGTCTCCATTTTTCTTATCAGCTTTGAAGAGCTTGCATGCAACAGCTCATTTTCTTAAGGTGGAAACAGGACCTGAAATATTACACCAAAAACCAGTACTCCTATTACACTGACACTAGAAAAATCCTAAGCAGAAACAGAGGTGGCTTTTTAGACAGCTGTACTCTGTACGAGACCGTGTTTTCATTTTGCATGACTCACGTGCTTAATATGGAATAATTATATTCTCATTTGTTTCAATGCATGGGGGTGATGAAGGAAAATGACAATAAAAACAGCACTACACGTTTACACAGTCACAGACCTCCGCTTGTAAGAGAGCTTCAGCTTCTTACTGACTTTTCTAAGCTTATGCCTTTTCTTCTTCCAGTTCTCAGGACAGTGTTACACTCTTTTTCTTACACAGACACTGTTAGTTTGGAGTGCACTACAGGGTTAACTGAAACAGAACCCGAGTCCTAGCAGGAGATAGGGAATAGGGTACAACAGATAATTGTGAGGTTATTGTACAGCCTTGCCAAAGACGAGGAATTATATGAGACGACAAGGAGTAGCTGTGATTTTTAGATAAAATATGATCAAATGTCATAATGTGTTTTGGAGATATGCTGTGAAATTTAATTATAAAAATATGTCTAAGGCATTGGGTGAAAGGACTGGTGGACAAGTAAAAGGAAAAGGGAGTTTATGCTCTCTAAGACAAGATTTTGAAATTTACCATACCTGCTTGATTAGTTTGCCTTGACAGACACATTTCAAGTGAGCTTTTGCAAGATTTTCTACAGTATGGAGAAGAACAATTGTTCTGGGGAATATTTCTTCCTAAAGTTACAGTACGATAGAATTACTCAACTCGGTTTAGCTCTCCTGGTTCTTCACACATGACTAAGTTATCATAACAACCTTTTCTGTCTTTTTGAGGTATTGTATTGTACAGTGGAAGGAACTGGAGAGCCTGTGGGCTTCATCCTAATGGAGACTACTGTAAAATCTTTTATTTCTAGTAGTTCTGTGTCGATAGATTCATTAAAGCTGCCAAGGAGGAACAACCAGCACAAGCTCTAATTGGTTCCCAAATAAGATCCCTACTACTACAGTGATTTACAGGGAGCTCCTGTTGTAGAAGAATTCCAGCAAGCTGATTTGCCCCAATACTTGAACACACTAGAAAATAAACCCCTGCAGGCTTGCATTAGGGAGGAGAAAAAAAAGGCTCCCTGTTTTCCACCACCCATTAAGCTCATATTGGCCTCGTTTTGCAGTGTTGTTCTTGTAAAGGGTGTCTTTTTATGCACTGAGGCAGTATCCAGCCCATGCTGACACTGCCTTGAAAGGCTCTATGAGCCACTATACTTGACAGAACCAAGAGTAATATTATTTATTTCATTTCTTTGCTCAGTGGGGTAATCTCACGAGATATCAGTCTCTTCTTCATGAGGGCCCTGGGGGCAGCAATCAGAGTGAAACTCAGTCATACTTTAGTACGATGCAAACAGCACAGACCACAGTACTCAGGCTCCAACAGGAAACAGCAGAATGAAATACCAAGTATGATGCCCAGCATTGTAATTTATTTGGAACAATCTTCTGTAGACTGGTTACTTTTAAAATGAAACCTGCTTCTTCCTTGTAAAAGCACAGGAGTAAGATTGTCTTGAAATGGCATGGATGCTTCATGAGCCTCATTTGTGAACACCAGCTGAGGAAGGGTCTCAGAAATGAAATTACTATTCTGAGGTCTGACCCTAACGCAGCTATGAAGTGTTCTGCCATATCCCATCTTTCTTAACAAGCACTCCCAAATCACAAACTCCACTTACTAGAGAACTAGTCTCCTGAGAGCAGAAAAGGGAAATAGAAAATGAAGTGGTAGACAGTCTACCTTAAAGTGACAGCAAAGAACATTAATTATTTTCAGTCTTACAAGACTACAGAGTTTTGGGGTTTGGGGGTTTTTCTGTTTGTTTGGGGCTTTTTTTGCTTGTTTGTTTGTTTAAAGAAATGAAAGCTTCCTATTTTCCCTAACATCCTTTATAAGTCACACTCTGTGGACTTCACCACATTTTTAGATCATTTTTCTTCCATTCTCCTCCTCCTTTTCTCAAATTCACATCTCATAAGGCATCTCAAATGTGAAGGCTGCAGTTGCTATTAAGAACAATGCTTTACAGTAGTGCTGCTCATTAGTTTCTTACTGCTTAGAAATTTACGTAACACAATTCATGTTCAAGCTCTAAAGAATACCTGATTTGTCCTGAACATGCTGTGACCACATATCTGTTGTGACAGAGAAGAGAGCCAGAACAAGGGTGCAAAGGAATGATGTGGCGATAGGTAGTTCCTTCTGATCAAAAGCTGCCGGCCAAGCCTCGCTCTCTTCATGGGCACTGCAAAGCTGCTTTCATGGGGCCCAGCTGCTTTAAAGGAGTCCACTGATGTGAGGCATCCCTGCCCATGACAGAGGGGTTGGAACTAGATGATCTTAAGGTCCTTTCCAACCCAAACCATTCTATGATTCTTGGTGTACGAGAAGAAGTAAAAGCCCCAAATCCCTGCAGGTGGGTGATAACATCAAAATCTTGTCTTTGGATTTAAATGCTAAAGAAAGTGTCAGGCAGTTGTGCTTGCAGAGACAAGCTTGATGCCCTAACAGCTCAAAACCCATAAAAACAAACAAACAAGCAGCAGAAGGTAAATGATAATGCACAAATTTAGGATGTGCTAACATTGCATGATTCTGGCAAATCTTATGTTGTGTGGGGACTCGCTATGATTTTTGCATGCTAAGTCCTGGCACTACTACTCAAAGTGTACAAGTGGTGCTAAAATACAAGCCACAATCCAGGCAACTGAAGTGGAGAACATCAGCTGGGTTTAACATGGACTGCAGAGCACACATCTCAAGACAGAGGCAGAGAAGCAGCAGCACTTGAAACCTCGGCAATAAAGAAGGAGCTACAGGAAAGGTTTCCAGCCTGTTTCACTTGGGCTACAAGGATTTCAAGCATAGCTCCCGTGCTGGCACTCTGTCCCACATCCAGCGGAGGAGCTGTGCTTATGTAGGATAAATCTCCACTGTGAGAGGGAGTAATTTATCAGGTGCTACTGAAGTTGACACTGCACACTTCATTACATCTTGAAGTTCCACCCTTCAGCCTAGCCCTGACCCAACAATGGACAGCTAACATTCCTGGGTGCCACTGTCATTTCCCACCTGCAAAAAGCACACTGCGCCCTTCTCCCTTGGCTCACTGAAGAACGAGCTGGCTTTCTGGCAGTCCTGGATTTTGGTACATGACTCAGAGGGCTGGGAAGATTGGTCACGCCACATCTACAATGCTTAAGATTCTTGGTTGTGGAGCCTTTACAGGTAAAGCGCCGCCTGCACAAACAGTGCAGTGAACACACGCTAGTGTCACATCCAGTTCTACAGATGTAAGACACAGTTCCAGTGGCATGAAGGCTTCTCCAGACAAACTGTTCCTGTAACTCCCACTATAAAAGAACAACAAGGAGGAAAAAAAACCCAAAACAACCAACATCTACAAGATTTTCCAACTGTGACTTTCACACACTGGCAAGACTTCTTCACAGCCCTGCTCTGAGAAACAAGCAATGACATATTCTGACACCGACATCACTTCTAGGCCAGAGCCCAAGTCAGACAGGCACACAAAGGAACAAATGCACAGCTGTATCATTGTCATGTTGCTAATACTCAAATATAACCATGTGAGGACATGATTTTTCCAGGCCTCACATACATATGACTTAAGAAAGATCCTCAAGGGGCATAGTAAGCTGTATTACAGATTCCTCATAGATGACACATAGTTACCTCTATTTTGGAAAGGATTAGAAGAAACACTGGAGGGGAGTCCAAAATACACCAGTGACATTCCTTAAACACCATATGAACAATTTAATTTCAATTGCATGGTTGTGAAAAGATGTTGTCTAAACAACATAGCAAAACATTCTAGTATCGAGCCAACAAGAGGCCACATGTCTGCAGTGTTATAATGTCAGTATTCTCCAACTCAAACTTACTGTATAAAACAAAACAAACCCCAAGCATTTTCCCTAAAAATTATTTCTATTATTTCTTTTAAAGGAAAACAAATCAAAACCTGCATCCATGATTATTCATTTGTAGGTCCTCTTTAAGCTAGCAGAACATTCCCTACACAAGGAGATAAATATTACTATTACAAGAATGTTGTCTGAATGTAAGAGGGGCTTATAACGAGCCAGTCAAAAAGAAGCTATGTCAAACTCAGCACCCAAAGAATGAGGCCTCTCTACACTACAGCCTGGATCCTTAAGACATTTCTCCCTCAAGCCAATGAAGCTTTGAAAATGTACACTAGCTGAGGATCTGACTCATATTTTATCAAGGGCTGAATGATCAGTGACATTATCTGCTTTAAAAAAGATTTATGAACACCAACAACTCGCCACAGACTGCTAACCACATGTTAGCATGTTATGCCTCCCTGAGAATAACCCAGACTGAGGGTTTACCCACTTGAGGTACTCTGCTTTACATTTCTGTCTCTTCAGACCTGCCCTATGTGCTCTCCCTTTTGTCCTCCCTTTCTCCTGCAGTTTCTTTGTAGAATCTCCCCAGGTAAACCGAAAGCAAGCAGATGTGGGTGGGGTAATGTAATTTGGGAGCTCCTCCCAACTACTGGAAATGCAGCTTCAGTTTTAGCAAGGAACATTTCCAAATCAACTTTGATCTCAGTTGAAAAACAAATAAGGATACCAGACTTTTTTCTCCTTCAGCTCATCTGAAGAAGAGTGTAACTTGCTTTGTCTAGGGACTTCAAATTACTGCAAACAGCATACAATGAGATGAAAAACTCACATTGCAAGTACATGCAGTGTTCACTTCTGTTCTTAAAAACTTCAAGGCAGAGAGTCTGACAGATAGTAGAGATCTCCCACGTACATAATGCACATCTGGTACCATACATTCACTCTTAGGCTTGGATTTTTGCAAATATGCCAAACATTCAGATGCCAATTAGGAAACTGGGATCCAGTCTTCACACAGAGATTAAGTAATTTAGCACAGTGTCTCTGAAAGCTATAATTAAAAGCAGTTAGCTTCATTACAGGGAGAGCAAAAGTAAAGAGGCAAAGACCTATTTTTGGTATTGTTTTCCTATAAAATATCCTGTACGGTACAACTCCCCCATTCACCACTCTCCAGCTGGATTCAGTTACAATTAAACAGAACAGACCAAATCTAAGCATTAAGGCTAGCAAATCAGAGGAAACACAAGGTTAAGGAAATCCTGGAATCTGAAGTAGAAGAAGAAATTTCTACAATATTACCTGGGTGTCTAATCAGCCAATTCATTTCAAGTTATTGCTGCCAAATGTAAAATTCTTTTTAGCAAGACAAACAGGTCCAACTGTGCTGCTGATGCTAATGACCAAACAAAAAGGGACCTTGGTTTCTCAGGTTCATTACATATGTACTGCAGAGTTACTTCTTGAAAGGACTCACAGTTTAAACATCCTTGCATAGGATAGAGACAAAGATATTGAGCACAACAAAGAGACTAATGTGAGGGCAAAACCAGGTTTACAGCTATCTTTAGATCTTGATTATGTCTAAGTATCTGCACAATTACCAACTGTGGGCTGTAAGAAGAGTTAAATACAGTTATTCACCACAGACTTGTTAGGAGATTGAGATACGGGCATTCACTGAGAGACAATAAGTGTATTTAACAGTAGGTATTGTGTTAATACAAGGGTAATAGAAGTAATATAACATTTGTATCTCTCCCCCCTGCTCCCAACCCAGTATCAGGTATCTTAACACACTGTCTGTATCCATTGTGCTGATGACACAGAAACTGAAGCAGATGCCTATTGACATTTGGCAGGAAGCTGCACTTGCAAATATCAACTTAGATTCATTACAGTTAATTACATTTTTTCACACAGTATGATGTCATAACATCTGAAGTAAAAAATGTTCCCTCATGTCATACATCTTAATTATTGTCCTAAGAACACGCACACAAAGGTTTCTTTTCATCCTGTCCTGTTCATCCATGCAAATAAAATATGAAAGCGTGTAACATATTGAAGTCTTGCAAACATATTATCTGGAACTTGCACTTTGGGATACCATTAAAATGTATATGAAAACAGATCCAGATGAGCCAGTCTCCATGCGTATGACAGTACGTGACCAACTGACTAGCAGATAGGAAACTCACTCGTAAAAGAAATGTTTTCACATTCTTGAAGTGACCTCAGTGGATAAAATTTACCTTGGTTAGTATCTGCACACTTAGAATATGCTAAAAGGAACAGACATCTGTTTCGTATTTTAAGTGGTGTCTTTCATCCTTGCTCTCGCCTGTGTCTAGGAACATTGTCAGAAGTGAGAAACACTGAATTCTTATCAGAGCAACTTTTGCCCCATCTTTTGTTAATCTGGGTACCTTGTGAACAACTGGTTTTGTGTTCTGCACTCCCACAGGCATCTTTCATGTGCAGATTAGAAGTCAAAGGCCAGTAACTCACAGATCTCTCAGTAGTCTTGCATAATGTAATCTTGGTCTTGACCAACCGTTATTAAGCACTATAAAGCACTGCTACTACTATTAAAACAGAATATACTGGAGGAAACAATAAGAGTGAATGAATGAATAAATGAATAGCAGCACATCTGATGGTGCCAGATAGAGATATTGAAAAAATTGTGTTCCGTGTAGATTTTAAGCAGGAAATAGTCTCATCTACCACACTGCATACTCTAAGCACACCCAATAACTCAGGCATCACACGCATGGGTATCAGAATGAAATAAGAAAAGGATGGGTAGTGTCATCTCTTAAATAATGTCAAGATAGCAGGGAATTCTGAATTCTAACCTTGGCCCTTCCACTGACTCGGGAAAGTAGTATAACCAGTTTGCCCAAGTGCCACTATTTAAAAAGTCAGAGTACTTACTTATCCCAGAAGGATACTGCCAGGTTTAATTAATTATGTCTGTAAACCTTTCTAAATGAAAAGCGGCAAGCATGATTTATTAACTAAGTCTAAAACATCACTGCAGAATTGGAGATTGAAAATTATTTTATCAAGAGAATAACATTCCTAATAAAATAAATTTCAGATGGGAAGTTATAACAAGAGCCTTTTTGACTTATTCAGATTTTTTTCTGAGGAGCAAGGCAATACATTTTTGATGGGTTCTAGGACAAGAAGTGTAATCAAGAACAAGAGATACAGGAACACTTGCCCACTGACGTTAACGTGGCACCAGCTAAACAGCATTGCATAAATCATGAGAATGGGGACTATATACCTAGCACTGCTGTAGGAACAAGCTGGAAGAAAACTACTCCATTGCCTGTTAGATGTCACTTGCTTGTAGCTTGACAATGCGTAAGGATCTGCACAGGTCACCTAGATGTAGCAACCCAGAACCAGAGGGAATATGGCATTAGTAGCCCAAGAGTATCTGTAAGGTGGCAATGCATGATCTATAAAAGGCCTGATTTATGTCAGTAGGACTTCACTGCTGTCAGCTCTTGTGCTCACAGGTGTATCACAGCTCTAGCACGGACCTGCAGGCAGAATCCCAGTGTCAGAGTAATGAATGACAGGCAGCTGTCATTGACACACATCCTCTTTTCCCTGCGATGACGGCTGTGTTAGCTAAGGTACTCCTCACTGGGAATTTCTAATTCAGCTGGTGCTCACTAGGGCTGGGAATTCATCACCACAGATAAAACAGTTCAAAACCTTCAGAAAGGATGTGGCTCGAGTGACCGCTGAATTACAGCCATTCAGCACATCCACGGGACAGTCCTGTGGCCCAACTCCTTCCTGGACAACTCCACCTATTTGGCCAGTACTGGCAAGTTCCACACCCTAAGAGCCAATAGCAGGAGCTTCAGAGGAGGAAATGAATCATACCCTCGGAATGCAACTGAAATCCCACAGATGTAAGAAAATACTTATTCATCTGCATACGTATATGTGCATACCTCCTATATCGCCAATTACATTTCAATCAGATACTGCATGTGAACAAAAATACTCTGGATCTAGTGGAATTTAACGTTAGGTGGCATTCCACGGATACGGCACGTGATCTATAAATGGAACAAGCAGCACCACGTGACTTAAAATACAACACTGACTGAATTTGGGCCCGATACAGCACAAAATTACCACAGCTTTTCCAGGCTACACAGGCATCAGGTTTGAATGGTCACACTGTGACAACATGACACATAGTTCAGAAATACTAACTTGTTACAGAAAGTAAAGGCAGGAGGGGATTGTCTAGAGTGGGTCAAAGTGCTTTATGAAAATATTTTAGCTAAAATGAATGTAGTGCAAGAAAGGGTGAGCAAAGTTTGATTTGTGAGTTGGCCAAAGCAAGCCCTTGGGGAAATCCCCTTAATTAGTCACTAATTTGCTTATATTTGCAAGTGAGGTCCCCACTTCCGAGTTAAGTCACTTCTCCACCCCTTTGTTTCCCAGCTTCCTCCTTTTTTACCACACTGACATAAGACATAAGGCACAAGAGTTACCTATCCATGCTCACACAGGCCTGGCCAAGCAGCACGGCTCTTCCGCAAGCAAAAAGGATGGGACTTTCTGGAACAGCCAAGCAGCTCACACACAAGCCCCATTCTTTTAAAGCAGTGCCAGTGCTTAAGACCCGAGTTTAGCCACAGGCTTCAACATGGGTGCCTATCTCACTTGCCAACAGGGGATTTTCAGGGTGCCAGGTGCCACCCTGGCAGGGGACTCACTCTTGGGTAAGGACAGAGCTGAAGTGGGTGAATTCTGTTGGAGGTGATAATCCTTGCCCGTGCTGCTACTAAAGCAGCAGGCACTGCAGGGACTGTCATTGTTTGGAAATAAGGTAAGAGGTGCATCGTGCTGCAGAATCATAGAGCAGTTTGGGATAGAAGGGACCTTCAAAGCTCATCTAGTCCAAACCCCTGCAATGCGCAGGGACATCTTCAACTAGATCAGGCTGCAGACCGCAGGGCAGACCAGCTAGGCCTTCACTAGTGTTTGCAACAGCCTCCACTAGAGCAACCTACATTCTAATATCCAGCAGGATGGTTATGTTGAAGACATGGAGGAGATTTGAAGCCACCAAAGAATGTGATAATGACACTACCTAGATCGCCATCTCACACCTCTGCATGTGTCTTTTCCTGGAGAGGTAGAGGTGTGCATTTCCTTCTAAACACATCTCCAGTCTCCTGCTTCTGGGTAGTTCCTGTATGCTGTGAAGAGCTGAGTGCGGGCTTCTGCTCCAGCTCAACTTTCACCCTCATTTAAAAACATCTTAGGTGACTATGTAACCGAATCTGCCCTAAATATCAGCGTTTGGGGCCTCTCCCCACCAATATGCTAAAATGCACATAGGAATAAGCAGGACAAAGAAGCCATAGAGACAGAGCCCATGATCCAGCAGTCCTTGACATGAAATTTACATCATATCTGACAGGACAATTACCAGCTGCACATTTCCATCCCATTTCTTACACCTGCAACGCTTTGCAATAGCAGCACTGCCTGTTCCCAGCTGCCTGAGGATTTCCATTGAGCCACGGTCCATTTTGTTCACTGTTACACCTTCGCAGAGTCAACGTGACAGGTTGTAAAAAGCCTTTACAACGTGGTAGGCTGCACATCGCTCTCTGAATTAGAATGATGGGGCTCCCTGTGCAGAAAAGGAAGATGCTTCCTGGGATTGCTTCTTGTATCACGCTGGGTGACAGGGACATTTCTCTGAGCATCACACTGCGGACAAATGGTGCTCAAGGCTATTTCCTACAACAAGATATCAGGACACGCGTGTAGGACTATGGGATCAGAGCTATCCTATGGGAGCCTAGGCAAAAGTTGCTCCAGTGTTTCCATTCCCAAAGACCAACTGATAAATATACCTGGGTTCTCATTTAACCTTATGTGTCTAAAAAATGATAAACTGGAACCCTAAAAGGACTGAAATATCACATAGATTCCAAAGTTTAAATACAGGTTGCACGTGTGAAAGTGATAAACTGAGTCCCTAAAAGGACTGAAACATCAGACTGATCTAGAAATACCAGAAATACAGCTTGCCTTAAGCGCAGCGTGAGCCTCCAGCACCGAAAAAACAAAACCCAAGCCAATCAAAACAAACCCAAAACACACCAAACCCCCACGGAAACCTTTAAAACTCCCAATTCAGTCCAAGCAGCTCACGGCCATTAAGCAGCCCGGCCAAACCACCCGAGGGCGGCC
>NW_009910277.1:0-384 GCF_000696875.1 Nestor notabilis
AGTCTATATTGGGTGCTCCCCCCACAGGGGTGGGGCTTAGTGGGGGGAGGGGCTCCCCTGGGGGCACTTTGTGGGGGTGGGGAGGGTGGTGGTCCCCTTCTGAGCTTCCTGCGAGGTTATTCACACTTGACTCCAGGGTTACTCCGGGGTTACTTGGGCCTTACATGGGGTTTCTTCACCTCCGGGGGGGGGTCCCCGGGGTTTTGGGGGGCCCTGGGGTGGGGGAAACTTGGTCCGAGGTTACTCCCATTTTGCTACAGGGTTACTCAGGCCCAACTCCCACTTTACACCGAGGCAGCTCAGGCCCAGCTCTGTGGCCGTTCCTGCCCTACTCCAGCCTTACTTCATGGCTAATCCACCCCCACTTCCTCACTCTCCGCTTCT
>NW_009910277.1:415-2193 GCF_000696875.1 Nestor notabilis
TTGGTTACTCAGACGCTACTCAGCTGGGGACTGCACCTTTCCCCTTAATACTCAGTTTATCATGGAGGGTCTTACTTGGAGCTTATTTAGCCCTTACACTATGGTTACGCAGTACTTTACTGCTACTCACAACTTAGTCTAGGGTTACCCACGGGGGGGGGGCCTTGCTCTGTGTTTGCTCAGCCTTTATGTTGAGCTTATTTGGTACTTTGCTCCTAGTCAGAACTTGCTCCAGGGTTACCCATAGGGGTCCTTACTCTGGGCATACTCAGCTCTGCCTTTGGGGTTATTTGGTGCTTTATTGTTACCCCTTTCTCCAGGGTTACTCCACGTTGATCCTTCACCCCTTTCCTTTGCCTTTACTCTGCTTTTGGTGGCAGCCTTTCCTCCGAAGTTACGTGCTTGCTTCTCCATCGCTGTCCAGCTCCTTGGCACAGCTACTCAGCCTTTGCTCAGAGGTTTCTCAGCCCTTATTGCCTTCTGCTCCTCAGTTCTCCCGACTTAGCGCTTTAATCCCAGGTCGTATCTTCCTCAAATCCCTCCTGCAGCATTACACAAATCTAGGTCTGCCCCCACCTTACTCAGAGGTAACTCAGCGTTTGGAAGAGTTACTCTCAACACTGACATGCTCCATACTTGTAGCTGGGCTTGTGTGGTGGGTCCTCAGTGGGGACTCAGGAGGGTCTTGGCCTTACTCAACATTTACTCAGAGGTTATGGAGGCCTTAGTGGGCCAGCCCTGGGGGCTTTTGGGGTTACACAGTGGCACCTTTTTTGCTACTCAGCCTTTACACAGATGATACAAAGTCCCTCTCCTGCTTACTCAGACCCTCCTCAGCCCGTTCCTCTGGTCGCTCCTTCGGCCCTTGTTGCACTACTTACTCAGAAGTTATGCAGTTGACTTGTGCCATGTCTTTACCCAGAGGTTGCATTGCCTGAGCTGTGGTGTTTCCTGCCCTCCCTGCCTTCCAAGACCTTTCTCCAAGGATACTCAATGGATATACCCACTTTGCTCGCTGTGGCATTACTCTTTGAACAAGTTACTCTACTTCCAGGGCGTGCTCAGCCCATGTTCCGGGGTTCACAGTTGTTACCCCGAGGTTACTCAGCCCTTACTTTGGTATCTTGAAGTTACTCGAGGTTCATTATGTTGAAGTTACTCAGCCACTAGTACAGGTCACAACTTCCACTGAGGTTATCCAGTACACTAGTCGGTGGAACACTCCTTACTCCCGGGTTACTACATACTCTGTGGCCACACAATCGTTACTTCAAGCTCAAGCCTTGCTTTGAAGTTACTCCTTATTGCAAGCCCACCCAGCCACCACTTCGTATTCTAGGGTTACCCAGTCCCCCCTCCCAGGGCTAGTCCAGGGTACTCACACTTTATGCCAAGGTGACACTTTACTCCAGGGTTACTGACGCTTCATCCTGAGGCTACACACTACTTTAGGGGTTACAAATGCTTTATACTGAGTTCATACTTTATTCTAGGGTTACTGTCACGTTACTCCGGGGTTGCTCACACATCACCCTGACGCAGGGCGCTACTCTGGGGTTACGGACAATATACGCCAATGGCGCACTTCAGGGTTACTCACAGGTTCTTCGAGGGTTGTTACTCCAGGGTTACTCCCATCTCATGCTGGGGTACACCCTCCTTTGGGCTTACACACACCCCGAGGCCAGCCCCATTCCAGGCTTGTGCATGGGGTTATTGTGGCTTTACTCACACTTTACTCTGAGGTTGCTCACACCTCGCTCCACCCCCCGCCCCCT
>NW_009910278.1:0-463 GCF_000696875.1 Nestor notabilis
GGGGGCCGGGCAGGGCGCGGGGCCGGCCCCAGCGGGGACAAAGGGGCACCTGGGCCCGTCCTGCCCCTGCCACACGTGTCCCAGCTCCATCCCTCTGTGGGCGTGTTGCTCCTTCCCGTGTCCCCATCCCCGTGTCTCCCTGAGACCCTGACCTCTCCCTCCCCCCACGTGCCCCTGTTCTGCTGCCACCCCCGTGTCCCCATGTCCTGTATCCGCAGTTTGGGCGCACTGAGGTCATCGACAACTCCCTGAACCCCGACTTCCTGCACAAGTTCGTCCTCGACTACTTCTTCGAGGAGAAGCAGAACCTGCGCTTCGACCTGTGCGTGTCCCCATCCCGTCCCTGTCCTCATCCCTTCCCCATCGCTGTCCTCATCCCCATCCCATCCCTGTCCTCATCCCCATCCCGTCCCTGTCCTCATCCCATCCCCATCCCTGTCCTCATCACATCCCCATCCCTGTC
>NW_009910278.1:792-1300 GCF_000696875.1 Nestor notabilis
TCCTCCTCATCCCATCCCTGTCCTCATCCCATCCCCATCCCTGTCTTCATCCCCGTCCCATCCTCATCCCATCCCCATCCCCATCCCCATCCCATCCTTGTCCCTATCGTTATGCCATCTCCATCCCATCTCCATCCCAATCCTCAACCCCACCTCCAACCCATTCCCATTCCATCCCAATCCCCAGCTTGTCCCTGTCCCCGGCCCTGTCCTCATCTCCATCCCATCCCGATCCCTGTCCCTGCTGCCTTGGCCATGGTCCCTGCTCTGTCCCCAGGTATGATGTGGACTCCAAGAGCCCCGACCTCTCCAAGCACGTGAGTGGGGGCCTGGCCCTGCTCCCCCATTCCCTGGGGACAGGGACAGGACAGGGGCAGGGGCAGGGAATGGGGCAGGGAATGGGGCAGGGACAGGACAGGGACAGGCCGTGGTGACCCGGTGGCTCCACAGGACTTCCTGGGCCAGACCTTCTGCACCCTGGGCGAGATCGTGGGCTCGGCCGGCGGGC
>NW_009910279.1:0-319 GCF_000696875.1 Nestor notabilis
CTGCGGTACCCCGGGAGCCGGGGGACGGGAACCCGGCAGCCGGAGCGACTCAGGGAAATGGGTGGAGGGAGAGCGGGGGGTGGCAAGGTGGATCACAGGGCACCGTGTGTTAGAGGAGGATTAGCTCTCGTTTGGGTAAAACTTCATCAAACTGTTTTGAAGAGAACAAGTGAAAATGATGAAGGTAAATGGAACATCAGGTAAAATGCAACACCTGTGTATCACCTGCTGCAGACCAGATTTACTGTGAGGGTGCTGAGGCGCTGGCACAGGTTGTCCAGAGAAGCTGTGGCTGGCCCCCCCCCGGCCGGGGTTCACG
>NW_009910279.1:365-35736 GCF_000696875.1 Nestor notabilis
GGTTGGAACTGGATGAGCTTTAAGGTCCCTTTCAACCCAAACCATTATATGGTTCTATGATTGTCCTTTCTTTTTCTGCAGTCACCTCAGTCCAGGAAAATGGAAGCCAAGCATGCAGCACTGCCAAAGATGACCTTGACAATCACAGCACTTGTCACACAAAAAAAGATTGACACGTACTGGCTTACATGGCCTAGTGAAAGAAAGAGGGGACAGGGCTGTTCCCTGCACAGGTGTCACCACCACAGAGAGCAGTCTGCTCTGAGGACAGGTGAATACAGGCTCAACTGGGCATTACAGCAAGTACCTGAACCCCCCTCAGGTGGTGACTGAGGTCCTGGAATGATCTTCCAGTCAACACAGTGCAGGCAAGAAGGATGACTTATATTTGAAGAACTTATAGAAGTAGTTAGTTCATGCTGGTGTCTGCAGTAGTAATGGCTTGGATGACCTCTCAGTTTTACAGTCCTGTTACCTCTATATATCCAGCCTAGAAAGGATGAGACAGCACAATTCTAACACAGCAAACCAAACATCTTTTGAGTGCTCTCCACTGACAAAGAGGCATACATGCAGAAATCAGATGGGGAGAGCCCCTACTTACCCGTGCAACAAATGCAGGGCAGGCACATGGGGACTGGGCTGGGGCCTGAGCAGTGGCGTAGCCTTGCTGCAGAAAACCAGACCACTGACACAGGACAAGCAGCATCGATCAGCAATGTCATTCTGTGGGGGAAAAGGCAAACACCCTTTTTGGTGTGTAACAGGAAACTGCTCTGTGAGATGAGCGAAGTAACCCTCCTGCTTTATTCCATATTATTAAGGCATCAGCACAGCGCCTCAGTTTTGGCACCCCATTTCAAGAACAATGTCAATAGCTGGAGAGAGCAGCAGAGAGCAATGACCATGATCAGAGGGTTAGAAAACACAACCTACAATGAAAGATCAAAAGAACTGCAATGGTTTAATCTCCAGATTAAGACTGAGGTGGAATATGGTCACGGTTTTCAAAGGAAAGGAGTAATTTGTTCTCCGTGCCCATAATGAACAAGAAGTAATAGATTTAGACTGCAGCCGGCTTTTTTAGTGATAAGCACAGGGAGACGCTGAAATATATTGCCTGGAGAGGTTGTGGTGCATTTGTCACTAGAGAACAAGTTAAACAAACATATTTCAAGACTGACATTAACAGAGTGCAACTCTTAATGGGGAGGAAGCTGATGACTGCCAGGGATCCATTTTTTGCTATTATTTTATGAGAGAGAGAGAAAAAAAAAAAAAAAAGCTTTTTTCCTTCAAACAAAATTAGAATTCAAAAAGGGGGGTTACTATTTCCTGTTGGGTTTTTTACTGGCTTACTGCATGAATTGAGAAACCGCAAGTATTTCTGTATCTCGGCTCCCCATCAATAAAACAGAGGTAGTAATACACAATTCATGAGGATGCTGCAAGTCTGTAATGCATCATTGTAACCTTGTGGATGCTGGGAAAGGAGGTGGTATACAAATGTAAAATATTTCCACACCCTCAGTTGTTTTTTCATGCTTGCACTGCTTTAAATACCGTAATTTGTTTTCCTTTCTTCTCAAAGAGTGTACAGGCCTAGGCACACTGTGATCTCTACTAGTAACACAAGTGCAGCTCTTCCTAAAGAGGAACAAACCAGGGTTCATGTAGTTCAATAGAACACTGAAGCTGAGAAATGCCTTTAGGTTAAAAAGCCCACAAACCCTAACCGTTAGATTTCATACTACTGCAGGTTTCTTTTATCATTTAAATTTCACCAGCAGAAATTTCTAATTCAGAAGCAGTGCTTCTCTCTGCTTACCTGGGCATGTAGAATGGTCTCCTGGAAAAAATACATCTACCTCCCCAAAACAATTAGTGAACACATACAGCCAACAATAGCGGGGATTGTTTAGAAGACATGTCCAACCAAAGGAGACATGAAGTACCTCATTATCACCTTCACTTCCAACATGCAACAATGTCTTATATTCACTAGAACTGTAACACATTCTTTGTTTTTAGTAAGGTTTATAGTACTACATTCAGCTCTGGGGCCCCCAATGCAAGAGGGATGTGAACCTGTTGGAGCAAGTCCAGAGGAAGCCACAAAGATGGTCAGGGGGCTGGAGCATCTCTGCTATGGAGACCGGCTGAGACAGCTGGGCTTGTTCAGCCTGGAGAAGAGAAGGCTTCAGGGAGACCTTAGAGCAGCTTCTAGTGCCTAAGGGGGTCCTAAAGAAATCTGGAGAGGGACATTTTAGAAAGGCAGGTAGGGACAGGACAAGGAGGAATGGCTTTAAACTGACAGAGGGGAGATTTAGGTTAGATGTTAGGAAGAAATTCTTCACTGTGAGGATGGCAAAGCATGGGAACAGGTTGCCCAGAGAAGCTGTGGCTGCCCCATCCCTGGCAGTGTTCCAGGCCAGGTTGGACAGAGCTTGGAGCAACTTGGTCTAGTGGAAGGTGTCCCTGCCCATGGCATGGTTTTGAAGTTCCCTTTCAAACCAAATCATTCTATGCTTCTATGATTCCTGTTGTTTGCACTATAATATGGCATTTTCAAGTCCAGTTCTGACATAGTTTTTCCTCAATACACATATACATGTATCACTAAAGGGACTGGCATTATTTTCACATACCCTGTTCCTCGTGTGTGCGTCTACATTTACATGTGTAAGAATACAATCCTGGAAAAGTAATTTGAAAAATAATTTCCCTTTAGCATACCAGCTGCTGAGATGATTAAGTCACTAATACTTTGTAAGTTCTCTAGCTCTCAAGAGTCCTCTTGTATTTGGTATTATTTGCAGAAGTGCAAAATCTCTAATTCATATCTAGGTTAAGTCAAACCCCATTGCAATGAACTCACTCTCTTAAAAAGATCATTACAAAGACAGACATCACATCAGAACTGCTGCTATATTCCATTGCTCTTTTTTTATAGCACTGCTTTTAAACTGATTACTTCTCGTTTATTAAAACTAAAGTATTGCAAGCTACATTTAAAAGCATATTTGTATTATTTTAACGACTAGAGTTCTATACAAGAGTTAGATTATTTTGCTTTATACCAGCATATTTGATGATGCAGGGAAAAGTTTCACAACTATGTGATCAGCCATCAAATGCTTATACCCCATAGGAAGTCAAGGAAGGTCAGACACTTAACCCTCACTTGTGCTTATTGAAAGCCTGTGCTTCAAGATGTATCACATCAGTCTTTTGCTATTAAAAAGATAAATAAAAATCACAATGATGAGCAGAAGTTAAGAAGAGAGAGATGATAAAATATAGTATTAACAGGGCTGCTCAATATTTAGTACTATACATTATTTTCAACCTTTATTTTCTACAGCTAAGATTCTAAGTGGGAGCACTATCACTGCCATCTCCCTTTTGAACCTGGGGGAATGCTCCAATCTTCTTCAAAACCTTTCAGTGGGAACATCCGAGAGTCAGTTCTCCTTGACTTCTGTCAACTTACTGTTCAATAATACCATTTTAGTGTGCAAAGCTATTTGCATCATCAGTTCTTCATTAGCCACTGTCAGAGATTGTGATACTTTCTGGCTAGCTGACACCACAAACCAGTACAATTGAATGATAAAGCAAATTTACAAGTTCTCCCAAAACATTTAAGTTGTAGCTAATCAAAGTCCTCAAGTTCCAAGCATACAAACTGGAGTTAGGTAATACAGTTTCCTGAATGAGCTACAAAGAGGTCAAGGGGGTAAGGCAAGAATGACTGCAGTTTTGAAAAAGGACCCTGTTTGGGGATAGAGTCAGTCTGAAAACTGGACTAGGGAAAGAATACCGACAAGCAGTGATGGAGTGTGAATCAAGGAGGGAAGTTAAAGATGGGCAAGGAAATGATTCATTAAGGTAACTGCAGTAGATAAAGTGACAGTGGACCTGCAAAAGAGAGGGCAGATCTGCATTTAGGCATGATGCGATGCTAGAATATCTTTGAGTTAGGCTGATGTAGTAGGACCAAGAACTGATGTAAGAGGAGGGAGAAACCAAAATTGTACAAAATGACTAAAGAAAGGAGATGGTATTCCAGAGCAGTAGGCATTAGGAAGTGAGCACAGAGTGAGTCTAGAATCAGTCACTGCGAAAAAGGCCAGAGAAGTGAGGAGTCAGGAAGATGGGAACTAGTAGTGATTGGTCAAGGACTGGAATAGGGAGCCTGGAGGGATTGAATAAGGAGGAAAAGCTGAGTAGGTGAAGAGAACAGCATGGAATGGGGGCAGAGAAGAAAAGGAGGACTAGGAGAAAGACAGGTTGGAGAAGACAGTGTATAAAGCGTCACGGCTGTTCTTCTGTCAGAAGCTGTCATTGCAAGGCCTGGAGCAGCCCCTGCGACACCTGAACCCCAGGTGCCTGTGGAACCCACTCTTAAGCCTTTTTGCAGTATATGAGAAGAACATGCACCATAACAAATCCAAGTTTTTGCAAGAGACCTAAAGTTACAGAATTGCAGATGCAATCTGACATTATGTGATGAATGCGGAATAGCATCTCCCAAAGACAACAGGAAACTTTGCCAAACTATCTACTCAAATATTAGCAAATGCCAGAATTACTGTTACCATGCGGCCTTTTTTGTGTATGTTTTATGACACTAATTGTAGGATCACGTGCTAATTTTTCCACAACGCCCTTACAAATAGAGCAGCTCTGGTAACAGACAGAGTTGTACAGCACAAAAAGCTATTCTCCATTTCATTTCTGCTTCATTTGTTGCTGGAAATGGAAAATAGTAAGTGAAGCGGAGACTTTCAGGAAGAGAAAGGAGTATGTCACAGTTAAGACACCTGAAGAATACCCTGACAAAATATATGCTGCTTTTATTCCTGCCCCAAGTTTGCCATGTAATTGTAGTTCCAGTTCTCTATGATGAGTTTTTCAGACACACTCTGTATTCACAGTTTTGGTGTAACCACTGGGACTTGTGCAGTCAACTCACTGAAGTGCTGTGTATTAAGTACTCTAAAAACTCAGATCTTGTGCACATTAAATCAGATGCTTGCAATTTATGGATACTTCTAATATCTTTACATCTGTTTCTGTCCTCTGTAAAACCGTATTAAGGTCTTTTGTTCACACACGGGAACTTTGCATAGCAACTGCCCCTGACAAGCAACCTTCCTAACATTCTCCAATATAAACTCCTGTGTTTATGAAACACTCAGACATATCATGGACACACACCTGTAAGGAAGCCCTCAGGCCATACTGAACAAATAAGTAGGCAACACATTTAAAAAAGCCCTAAAGAATACCTTGGTCTTTGGAGCAAAAGGAGCATGTGGCTGTATTACAAAAAAGCACTTCCATAACTCTGCTGTATAGGTTAAAAAATGTGGCAAAGGGTTCAGTGCTGATTGTACAAACCCTCTAGGGAGGCTGGGCACACATTTAGATCATGCTGTATCAGAACTGGAACCTGTACAGCATTGTCAGTGTTACCTGCACCTTTCAAGCTGCAGACTTGTGTTTTGATGCACTTATTTCCATTTAACACAATCCATGCTAGACACCGAGAGAGATAAATAGGAGAAAAAAACCCAAACCAACAGAATACAGTGATATTCAAATTGTATGCCACAACAGAAAATACAAAAAGCATAAAATTAAATAGTTTAAATAGAAAGTGTTAATTATGATACACCTTAATTTTGAATACTTGACTTTGCAGTCATAGTAGTGTAACTCCAAAAATAGTTGTGTGTGGATAGAGTATGGACAGATATATGCATAAAATTATTCTCAGAAATGAGTGTCAATAGAAGCACTTTGTGATTTTAAAGAATATTTTTCAGAAATAAATTAATTTAATTTGTGTCCTTACATCTTTGCATCATGAAAAAATACTTTCATGTTGAATAGCTAAATGTTGGATTCATTAATGCTAACTATTTACTGTTTGCTAAATATTCATCATTCTCAAAGCTGAAAATTATTCCAAAGCAACTGATTGTTTTCTTTGTCAGCTACACATATCAGGGCAACAAGAGCCTCCTTGAAACAGGTTCTTAATCCTCATTAAGTTGAAGAGCTGTCAGTAAATATCATGCGAAAGACAAGGCTATTGATATTAGAATATGTAACAGAGGTTCAAAACCTGTTGTTCCAGATGTGGTCACAAGAGAAGATATGCTGTCCAATTAGTGAGATGAAGATGTCTGGAAGCACAAGGATGTAATGATATAAGCACACTTAAAACCAGGGCCCATATTTTAAGAGAGACTGTGGGATTTCAGCCAAGACACACATGTACCAGTCCTGAATCAATTGAATTCCTCTTTTAAGAAATGTTGTCTATGCTTATGATGCTACAAATATTCAGATCCAACATGATCTGACGGAAGCTACAGGATCACAGAATGATAGAATGGTTTGGGCTGGGAGGGACCTTAAAGCTCATCTAGTTCCAAACCCCTCTTCCCATTAGGCAGGGACACCTTCCGCTAAACCAGGTTGCTCCAAGCCCCGTCCGACCTGGCCTTGAACACTGCCAGGGATGGGGCAGCCACAGCTTCTCTGGGCACCCTGTGCCAGTGCAAAGCCATTTTTCCAATAAACCGAGATATCATAATTTAAGAAATTTAACACTGTATTACCATCTACTTGCTATAACTTCAATGGTAGTATAAGTGATGCTATTTATAGCACGCTATGAATAGCTTCTTTTCAAATTTGGATAATCCATTTTTATAAAATACATTAGAACAACTACAGAGAAGCTAACAAAGTCCATCCAGCCCAGAATGGTGTCTCTGCAACAGCAATCAACAGAGTGTGCAGAGGAAGAGTATCACTATATACTGGCCATGTTCGTAAACTGTTTGTAGCTCAGGGACTTCCTTGAGGCAAAGTTAGAGGCTTAATAGGTCTCAGCCTTCTGTGCTTTGAAAATGTGTCCAGTCACTTTTAGGTGAACACTAACCCTCCTGTCACACTTTCTGAAGAATACAGCATGATAATGCAAAATAAATTGTGCATAGTGTCATGCCAAGTTTCAAGATTAGCTGTGATGCAGAACAGATGAACTTTTAAAGGAGGATTAGATAAGATGCTTAATTGAGTTCAGATTCCTTAGGAAAGCCACTGGGGTTGTTTAAAACAGAGTAAAGAATTCTGCAGTAGCAGAAGTAGACATGCACAGTGTCAAGTCAATGCCAGAATTAGAAAGAAAGGTGAAAACGAATGTCTTTCATGGTAACAGAAAAAATCCATGCAGAATTAGTAAATTATGATTAATTTCAGCAAATGACAGAAAGGTCAATAACTTTAGATAGGAAGCAGATTAAAATACTGCAAAATCAGCTCTCTCGCTTCAGAGGAAGCTAAAGGCACACAATGTATATAGAACAGCTGTAATCCCCACCATCCAGTCCAAGACAAATTGCTGCTTTTGGACAAGACAAGGAAGTTTTTAGGATGCATGATTCTGTAATGTCTGTGCAAAACCAGACATGAGAACTACAGTATTTTTTTAATACATCAGGGCTATTGCGTACATTATGCAGTAGCATGGACTGATAGGAACATCCTTGTAAAAGGAAAGATTTGGCACTAAGAATCTGACAGCTACCTTATATGCATCCAGAGCACTTTTACTTTGGAGTAGCTGTGTTGGGAGCCTTGCAGAAGACATCATATTCAAGCAGTGACCTTGAGCAAGCCATAGCTGCTCTTCTGGGCCTTGTGCTTCAGGTTTGAGAAGCCTGCATGTTAGCATGAGCAGCTTCCATGGGGATAGTGTCCCCCACACCAGTCTACACTGTGCACTGGTGGATGTTGTAAGAGAGAGAACATTCCAGCCTGTTAGGAGAAGATAGATGCTGCTGCTTGGTCCACAATATAAAAGGCACCATGGCTTGGGTGGGAAGAGAAACTTCCCCACAGACAGAATCTGTGCAGTGTGCAATGGGAAAAATCCACCCCTCCGGATGGACAAGACTGGGGCTCCCAGCAGCTGAAAGGCGTAAGATTTACTCACTCTCTATATTCTCCTTTTTATTCTACCTTAATAAAACAGCTGTTTCATTACACTGTTCATTGTCAGGCCTATATTAGTCAGATCAGAAAGAATCCTGTGCCATCTCTGTGTCTCCCTGGCCAATGCAGAACATTAGCTCTGGTTGATTCCATAGACTGAAGGCCTGTTAGTGTTTGGAGTACATTAAAGTGTGGTCCTGGTGCCCAACTGATTTAATTTAATCCAAGAGGAAGTCAGTTTTGTACACTCTGAGCAATTCATGATTTGAACAAATATCCCTGCAAGTGGGGGTGATCACTGCATTCATGATCTGAGCAACACAAATGTGAATCCACCCCAAATTTAAGCTTCACGAGTGACTACATTTTATGCACAAGTACCTAAGTTCTGAGGAAGAAACAGAAAACAGCATAGAGAAGAGAGAAATGAAAGGAAAAAGAAGTTTAGTTTTTTGAAAGACATGTTTCAAGGTCAGGTTAGGTAGTTCATAAGAAAACACTGAAAGTATGTAAACATACGACAAACGAGAACTAGAAAGTAACTTTTTCAGAGAACATCAACTGTTGTGTACAAGAGGTGCATTAAAAAACCCTGTAGGCCAAATTCAGTTTTAACTTACACCAACATATAATCATACAAATATGCATCTTCCTTGGAAACCCATCTCCTCAATGGTCTCCAGGTAATTTTCTCCAGAGAAGTTAGCTGACAAAATTCCTTCTGCTTTCAGCTGCTGAACATTTTGACCATGGAATACTATTATTCTCGTAATGATTAAATAATTCTGTGGAAATCCTATTGTCAGTGAATCTAAATTCCAGTTTGAATTGTAGATTGTTTTAAGTTAAAGACATGACATTACTCTGTTAAAGGACAGCATGTGCACTACTTGAGACATTTCAAGCCTCACTGCTGCATGGAAGGTTTGGCTCTTGGACGCAGATGTCATTGCCTCCAAAGAATGAATGCTTTTGAATTGGGAGACACATACTAGCTCTATTATTCCGAACTGTTAATATTAAAAAGAAAAAGGATATATCAGTTATTTACTTCGCATAACCTGTAATGTAAGTAGTTTAGAGAATGGACCATATAGAGAAGTTCAACAGCTGCCTGTAGTATAACATACTCAAAACAGGAGTAATTTCTAATTATAGTACTGTTTCTAGTAAATCTCTACAGGTACTTTCCTGATATGCCCAGAAGGACTTCCTCTTCAGAAAGGAAGCGTGTGGCTACAGGTAGCTCTGGGGGCAAGAAGGAGCAGGGAAGAAGGAGCAGGGAAGACAATAAAAACAGTTCAGACCAAATTAAAATATCCTTTTGTGGAAAAAATCCTTGGTAAGCAGCTGTAACCCAGCATGTAAGACAATGAAAATGAAGGAAATGAAAGCCTGATTCCTCCAACAAGATGAAGCTCAGTTCAGGTAAATGAATGTATGGGTATGTAGTGAGGCAGAGCACTGACAAAAGCCACAGGCTGCAGTGGGTTGTCAAGATGAGTCTTTGCAAAAAAGCTTCTCTGATTTAATTTGATAGATAAAAAGTGAGAGAGAAAGGAAGAAATTGCACATGAAGGAAACTAAAAATGCCTGAAAGGTATGAACAGGTATTGAGCTTGTTAACAAAAAAGAAAAAAATGTATTAAAAAATTGTCAGTAAAACAATTTGCATCCACTCAATCATAACCCAAATGGTTTCTTCCTGAATCTAAATATTCATGGTCTTGAAAGAAATGTGAGAAAGCTCCAAATAAGACAAAAGTGAAATAATAATTAGAAAGTTGTTTGCACATACACGGCATCGCTTTAATTGTTGCAGAGTAATACAACTGTAAAATAGAATTGGTTTTAGCTCAAGAAACTCTGTAAAGATGTTGTAAGATGAATTTATGAATATGCTTTTGAAGGGAGAGATCTCACCTGGTTTTGACTTTTTATCTTGATCAAGGAGCTAAGTGGCTGGAAAATGGACAGTGCACAGGAAATTCTTCATTATGTGATAAATTGTTGACATGAGTTCCAGTTATTTGTGAACAGTGAAATGTCTGGGGAGAGCTTCTTTTCACCCAAGAATTTTACAGGCTCTCTTTAAAGTAAATTGATATATAGACAGGAAAGAAGTTAGAAGGAACAGCCAAGCTTTATTGATTGAATCCTTTAGCAATCCTGGGATAAATCCTGAAAAAATACTCTCCAAGCTTATACCAGGTTGCACTTATGCAGGGATGGCATTAGCAACGCAAATTTGAGATTACTGCAAATTCAGAAAAAGAAACCAGATGAAGCTGGTTGATTAAACACATGGTTTCCCCTTTACCCTGGGCTGCACCTGCAATATTATTGCTTCATAAGGCCACTGCAAGAGCAAAACGATGATATAAGATGAATATTTTTTTGGCAAGATAGATTTCTCTGCTACAAATACACACATATGTGTATAAGATTGTGATTCTCGGAATGTACTAGGAACAAAAAGCAGTTGTTCAGAAACCCTAGCCTGCCCTTTAATCAATCCTGTGCTCTAATGAGCTGTCTCTTGCCTCTCAAATAACCTACACTTCATTGGTTTTCTCACTTTCTGCTTTTGAAATATGGTCACTCACATCTCTAGTTCAGTGCCTTAGACCCTACACTAGCAATCAGCAACAGGGAATTCTCTCATGTCTGCCAGATTTTCCACAGTTCTTCGCCATGAAGACCATGCTACTGCAGGTAACTGCTTCTAGTGCTTCACTTCTCTTAATGCTTAAAGGAATCAATTCCATAAGGCCTAAACAAAACATGTTTTTGTATGCTCAGTAATTTAATCTGTGACTGGCTGGGATATCAGACACACTCCCTGTGTGAGTCCCTAACATCAGTTCCGAGACTCACTAAACCCAGAAAGAAAATAATGAAGCAACACAACAAATTACTTACCTAATTTTAATCAGAACGTTTTCATGACAAAACCCCAAATTGATTTCCATCTTGTCCAAGTCACTCTAGAGCTTTCTTTGGTCTTCTCTCCCAATTTTGTTTTAGCAAATCAGGAGGGGGTATTTCTAGTTCATCCCTGATATGGAGTGGCTGGACTAGAATATGAACACTTTGTTCCAATTCATTACTAGAAACTAAAATTGCAAATCATATATTATTCTAATATCATGGAAGCTTTTAGCTGCAGTAGAGACTAATTCTGGTCTCTGTGTTCCTCCTTCGAGGGAAATAGGATATTTCCACTTCTGAGAAGCAAGGAGGAAAAATGACAACCGTGTTTTTATCAGCAGCCACATTTCTCACTGAACAGCTACTTCCCTGCTCTCCTGCATGGAAAGATAACGAATCACTTGCAACACTGTCTACAGGCACCAGCAGCAGGATTGTGCTTATGCCTAGACCTCAGCACAGCAGCAAAAATGTTGCAATACCAATCTCCCCAGTCATGCGACAGCAAGTCCTGAGAACTCCTGAATCCAAAGTCCCCGTCACAGGGATGCACTTCATCTCCTTCCTATGAACTTCCTTTCATATAGCTACTGACGGAAAAATTGTGTAAGTTTAGTCACTGCTGTAAATTTCTGATAGTGCAATAATTTCTCCATGGAGAGTTTAGATCTCTCCCATAGCAAGCTAGCAACACCATTTGTGTCCTCTGTCAGCCGGTGAGTTCTAAAGTGGAGTCCAACATCAAAAGGGCTCTGTAACATGGCAGAGCTGAAAGGGCCACAGACTCCCTTTTCAGTTCTGAAAAGTGTTAAATCATGCTATTGACTCTGGGAATGGTTTCACTTTTTTATCCAGCCCATGCAGTGGTTTTGAAATACGGGTAAGCTTACAGATAAACCTTCTGTAATGGGAATGGAGCCCTTTTAAAATCTGCGGACCTCTGAGTTTTGAGGGAGTTAGATAGTTCTGCAGAATTTCCACTCTCCTGACACCCCCCCCCCCCCCCCCCCCCCCCCCCTTGCCTCCAAGCAAATTCTTGTCTCAGTGGTTATGCCTAAGGTAGTTACTCTGTTTCCAGAACAACTGCCATTTCTTTTGCTTTAATTACAGATAGGTTGCCTTCAGGTTATTCTAAATCATGTGTGAGAGTATTGATTCCACTTCAGAGGTGTGGTGAGCATCAAGACATCTTCTAGGTGTAAAAAGACCCCTTCTGAGTCTCTGTGAAGCTCTGAAGCATGTCCCAAGCAAAAAACCAAAACCCATTCATATTGCCACAGGCCATATCCTGCCGTGAAAGAATCCATTTCCTCATCTTATGAAATGATTTGATTTTCAAATGGTCCACAGGGAATCTTAACACTGGTAATTTTTCCCCAGTATGTGTAAGAAAGACCCAAGAAATGGCCAACAGTGCAGTTTGATTATTCTGGCAGATTTCCCCAGTGACCTGGAAAGCTTCTGCCCTCTTTGAAACTGCTTAATTAGCCAGCCCCTATTGCACACCCCCATTTTGTGCAGGACCAGCATAGAAGAACTTGTGTCTTTTTTATGTTGGGGAAAAACATTCTGGTTCCTAAGCAGAAGGACCATTCTGTTCCAGCTCATTTGAACATACAGCATAGTGCTGAAATACACTGAACAGAATCTTGACTATCCCCTGGTGAGCATTTTTCTATCAGGTTGGTACTAGCTCTGGTAGCTCACACTTTGTGAAGTCAACCATCGCAGTTATATCTTGTGGGACAGGAATATTCAGCAACTGAACATGATTGTATTGTTCAGACCCGTACAAACTTCCGCAGGAACAATCCCTTCAGGATTTTTCCTTGAAAATAAACCATTCTCTCACTATGAAGTTAGCGTAACTTCTGAACTTTGAGCTTTTACCTGTCAGATCAGGTAAAAGCATCCCACCCCAGCTCCAAACATCTAGCATGGACAACTTTGTGCATTTAAGAATTCTCCTTCTCCCCTTCTTGCCTCCATTCTCAACATTTTTTTCTGCTTCACTTCATTTTTTCACATTACTGCAGCTTCCTATTTTAAAGGACACATTTCTCTATCTATCTGCACAATTTCCAAAATTGCCACGAATGGGATTAAGACCTGCGTCCAGCCTTCCCTGCAAGTGGGAAGGGTAACTTCAGGGGTTACAGCAGTGTCCTTCCACCTCCCACAGCAGCAGGTCCTGGCTCAGCTGGTTCCAGTCCATGGTGAACTTGCCAGCCCCCCCGGAGTGGCACAGCCATCCCGTCACTGACCTCAGCCAAGGCCTGCTCAAGGACTCTGCCCTTCAAGCTGTGCTCAGCAAAGCATGCTTTAACTCCCACTGCCCTAAGTATGAGAAGATATGCACTGAAGGAGACAGACGAGCTTTGGGCCGCATCCCAGGAAACACAGACCTGATGATACAAATGCAGAGAGCCAAGGAGACTCTCAATGCTTTGTTAAATTGGATCCAGAGTAGTAAAACATTTCAAGTGCATTTTCATACACAAATACATCCTGTACTCCTCAGCCCTTTTTGAGTTTTCTCTAGTACTATGTTTTGGTTCTCATGTTCTTAAATACAGTTTTCCTTAATTTCAGTATAAAGATTTTGAGACTCCTCCTTCTGGATTTAGAGAGGGTATTCAATTTTTATTTTTTTCCCCCAAGTTTGAAGAACTACACTGTTCAGTAAATTTAGCTCTTCATATTCCAAAATTACAAGGATAAGTGAAGTTACATCATGTGAATTATGAAGTGATAATGTCTTTAGTTCTGCCCCAATCAGAAGTGTAACTGTTTAAGGCTTGTAATAATCATGTTCAAACATATTCAGATTATAATTACTTTTCTTCTGATAATGATAGCCCGTCTGATTGGATGATTACCTATTTGACTTTGATAAGTCTCGAAGGTCAAAGAAGGTAATTACAGACATCTGTTTTCTAAGAAAAATAAACTCTTGGAAAATAATATTTAAAGTGACATCTGCAAATAAGCATTTTAGAAACAGGCTGCTCATGTGCAAGTCACAGCCAGGCAAATAAATAAAATAACAAAAGCAAATCATAAGGTTACCAAGCTATCACACTTCATTTGTAAATGTGCAGATTTTCTTCCCTTACTTACATAACTCCAGTCTGATCAGAATATATATATAAAAATAAAAATAATGCATGTTCCATACACATTTAAACTGTTCTCGCAGGCATAACTTGTCTGAAAAAGAAAATTGTTTGTTTAATCAAAGACGGTGGTAGATTAAGTACCCACCTGTCGCTGTTTCCAAGGAAAGAGGAGGAATATTATCCAGAGAAAATAAGCCCAGGTATTTCAGTGTCCGAACACACGGTGGCTAGAATGAACTAATCACTTCTTTGATTTGAGCTGCCATGCTTTCCCATGGCCAAAGGTGCCCTGGTCAACAGTTAGTACTAAGGCTATGGACTACTGAAGCATTAATAATTGGTAAACAAACAAATCTAGAGCAAAATTCATATGCATTTGTCTCTGGGAGAAGAGGAGGCAGGAAAAGAGCCATAGGACCTAAGACAAATTTTCTATAAAGCAAATGTTCTTCACTCAGATCCTTTTCCTTTGCCTTGTACCCTCTACAGCAGGTTTCTCTTCAGGCAAGTGAGCACAAAAACGCTGCCAAACCAAGATTCTCTGCTCAAACTAATGATAACTTCTTCATTCCCAATCTTCACCCACTTCTTCTGCATCAACAAGACAGTTTAAATAGCTTTTCTCAACAGGCACTCAAATGGACTCTTTAGCATAGAAACTTCTGCACTGATCTACTTGCTCGTCTGCCTCTACAGAATCTACATTTTTTTTTCCCTCTTTTTTTTATAAGGTAAACAATTATACTTTAGTACTTTCTGGAGGCTCCCCAGTGATGGAAACCTAACTTCCATAGTTCACCAAAAACCAGAAGTCACCATAACCTACTAAAGCCAACAGCTGACGAGACACATTCTCCTCGTGTTTTTTGTCATACCAAGCTATAATAAGATCAGCTTCAATGTAATTCCTTTAATATTCTGTCAGATTGCATACACAGTCATCCACATACACTGACCTTTCCAGTTTTGTGAAATTTCATCTTGAAGTAAAATTCCTAAATTCTTCTGCTTAGAATATGACTAGTGAAAAGAAATCAGGATACCATTACTTATCTTCCAAACTAGTCTCCAGAGGTTCAAGAGTCATCAAGGTTCAAGAATCATTCTAACTTGACTAGAATCATCAGATCTTGAACAGTGCAGCTAATTAAGTTGCACAATTGCAAGATTAGGGTCCTGTAAATCAGAGAAAAATCCATTCTAAAAGATCATATTGAGAAAGAAAAAAGGCTGTGCAACAGAATGAGGAAGAACACAAAGCCATGGATGTGAAAACACACTGGTGAGGACTGTGTCTTACTCAGGAGGGAATGTGGAAGGTCATTAGGAAAGTCATCAGCAACAATAGATTCAGGATGCAGGCAGCTGGCCCACGTCTCTGGAAAAGCAGCTAGATGGGCTTATATTTTGTACTTTGAAATTTTAAATCATAAGATATGGGGCCTGAAAATTTACAATCAATTCCCAAAAAGAATAACCACACAGTTCAATTTCATTTTAAAGCACCAAAAAAGAGTCATAATCTAAAGGTAAGCAAATGGAAAATACAGGCAAGTAGGTGGCTTTTTCTACATTTCTTGAAAATCTGAAGATCTGGCAGTCACACGACAATGGATAGACCCTGTTCAGGTAAAGTCTGATGTACAGTATTGTGCTATAGCCCTCAAAATTATAATAGACCTATCTTTTAAAACAAAGTCTGTTATCTAATGGAAGGTGTCCCTGCCTAGGGAAGTAGAGGATCTTCTCATGGAAGAAAAAATATTAAACATTCATCAGATGTAATAATGTTTGTTTGGTTAATATAAACAATTGCTTCTGCAGTGGCACAATAATTTCACCCATAGTTCCACACTACTTGAGAGACTAGAATAACATTTGACTCTTACATTATCTTGGGGTCACTTTATACCTGGGTCTCATATTTCAGTAAATATTTCAATAGGAATAGCAATTACAAATGTACTTGAATTACAGCTTCCACTTTTTGAAGTTACTGCGACAGGTATCTGCGTGAGGAATAAGGCTTTGCCATTTGTTATTCATTACTGCAGAGTGTTCCTCTTTTACCTAAAGAAATTCAAAACTTTCCCACACATATATTGTAAATGTGTTGTTTTATTGTCAGTTAAAATACTTATATTATTACAGCACAACTATGTGCCTACAGAAATATAGCACAGAAATGTGACTGTTGACACACAGACCTTACTATGTACTCAGTAACAAAACATAGGTTGAACCAGTGTTGAGCACTTTTGAAAGTCCAGTTGAAACTTAATTGTTCTTTCTCATGTCTATAGTGTTTGTTTCTTCTGTCAGGAAATGTCAAAACAGGTTCAGAAGTCTCCCTTCCACTGCCTGTTCTATGCTGTAAAAATACAGTTTGATTACAAAATAACTTCTTTCCCCTCTCTGAGATGACAGGCCAGCTTGAAGTCTGTTCCCAGAGATGAACAAACTCTTGTGCCGAATGACATTTAACCCATTGAAAAATACTTCTTTTTTCAAATGGTCAATATTGACCTATGACTAAATATATATATACTTAAAAAAGGCATCAGTTGTTCTGCTTTGTTTTTTGTGGTACCGATCATAGGATAGAGTAACACTGATACTCGCAAAATGATGATTTGAGTTCAGCTTTTCCAGAGATCCACATTGTGTGGATCTCTGGATTTGTTATGTACATCTTTTGGTGTCATTGCTGGCAAGACGGAACATTTTGCACACACTGCCAAGTACATGTTCAAGTTCTTAAGAACTAGTACACATAGGAAACAAAAACAGTGTGCTTGTTTGTTGAAATGTTCCCCGAGTTTTTCAAGTGTTCCTGCATACAGAGGGACATTGTCACAGCTGACAGCCTTCTGCAAACATGAGTGTGCAAATGAAGTATTTTTCTTTATGCCTTGCTCTGTTTGGCATAACAGTAATAAGGCTATTTATATAATAATAGAATGATTTGCTTTAAGACATGTTTCAGGCAGGGGGAACACTTAGGACATCCTGTGCTTCCCTTCTGAGTCTGTGTATTTAAGCCCTCCTTTAAGTCGGCTAGTTCCACTTACTTCTGTTAATTTCGGAAGGACCTGGTGAGGTGACTCAGTCTCTCCCATCTTCTGTGGCAAAGAGGTTTTGGGAGACGAGCAGCAGAACTGGATGTTCACTTGTTAACAATAGTTCTGGTTCACATGGCACTATGCACAATTACTTCTTCCTCTTCAGTTCTCATGCTTTAATTTATGTAGGCAACAGAATGAAAGGAGCTTGAAGACTATGTTATTGCGTGGAGATGAATGAACAGAGAAGAGAGATCTGGATCCTGGGCAAGTAGCAAATTCCTGAGGGATAAGTTCTTCTCCCCTTTCCTTTCAACTGTATCCCACTTGTGCCAGAAAATACAGGGTACACCCTGAACCCTCAACATTATTTCCTTTGCTGTCAAGCTGTTCAAAGCAAGAGCAGTTGTGTTTTATTCTGACTGTGATTCAGCATCAAATGACAAAAGTAGTTTCTGCTGCTCTCTCCCCACCTCTATCCTGGCAGGTAAGGAATAGCCCTAGATCTTTTCCCCACAGTCTGTCGTTTACCAGCCCCATGGGTGCATTATCAAACCCACTCCAAAGTCACAGTTGAATTAGATCAAAGCTGGTGAGATCAGAAAATGGGCAGTAACATGAGAAGTGCTACTCTGTGCAAACTGTAGTGTTAGCCTACTGCTGACCGTTGTTACAGCTCTTAGTTGTCTTGCAGTATTAGTGTCACAGTGGCAAATGTTTATGATTCTTTTCTTTTAATCTGTGCTGCTGCGGGGGCAGGAAAAGAGGAATGCTTCCTGGAGACTGGGAGACTAGGAAATCAGAACACAAAAATTCAAACTGATAAAAATGACTAGTTTAAGTTTGAGCAAGGTCATTAATGGGTCCTGTGCTCTTTTTCCCTTTCTTTAATTTGGGAGTATCTTTTCTCCTACCATCTCTCTAGCTCATCTGTTTAGACTGCTAGTCCTTCTCTGGAGAACTGTTTGTTACTGTGGATTTGTACAATAACAATTTTTGTCGGGGTTAATCTCTCCTGTTATTCATCTCTGTTCTCACTGAATGTTTGGTTGCTTTTCCTGTTTCATTACTCATCAAATACTCACTTGCATTTGTTTAAAACAAAAAAAAATCTTTAAGTTTTCAAGAGAATATCTATGTTTTGATTATCCTACATTAGCAAAGTTTGCGTACACTTTTCTTCATCATCTTAATTCCTTATTCATCATAGAATGAATTTTAACTTCTGTAATGACTGCAGAAGACCTTGTCTGCATCCTTGGACTGTGACATCTTAATCAGATAGTGTTAACAAAAAAGAGGTATCATGTCATCTGTAACCTTGCATGGCAGGTTAGATGATTTTTGAGCATCCTACAGAGAGTAAAAGTTATAAACCTTTAAACAGGACACCATGTTAATGCAGCACATATGAATTTTGAAAGCCAAGAAGCGTTCTGCACAGTGAAAGTAGGCCTTCCAGGGCAGAGTCTTTCCTCACATGAAATCATGTGGGTTATGGCCTTCCCTGACTGCCATGAACAACATTAAAAATTAACATGATGCAGAAGGGCTGTTTGTCCCTACAGCTGTGGGAACTAGAAAATCAAACACCATTATTTAACTCCATTTAGCCTGAATAACTCCCATCTACCTCCTTTGAAAAGTGTCCATCTTCATTTGGGGAGCAATGCGTATATACAGAATTCCTCGTAAAAGCAGCACAACAGTGAGAAAATATCTTTAAGCTCCATGAAGCAGTCATGGACATTTATTAGAGTCAGTTTTCAAGACCTTACTCTTTAATTCCCTCAACTAATTTGTTTTAGCAATAGATGCTAGAAATTATAACAGCCGGAAAAATTTAACATGTCCTGGGAAAACTGGAAGTTTCCTATAAAAGGACAGGACTGCTTGTCTCAGTGTCCAGTTGTCAAACTGCTTCCTGGAAAAGGGGTTGTAAGATGCCAGGTGCAATTCCAGTGTGCCACAGAAGTTAGAAGCAACAGCAGGTATCTCAATGTTAGGAAACATTAGGAAAACATTGTAGCTGAAAGACTGTGCTGAAGTGACTGACCCAGACAGAAATAACTGGGGGCTTGGCTTAGATGACCTTTGAAGGTCAATTCCAACCCAAACTATTCTCTGATTCTATGATCTCACAGCAGAACACAACTAGCACTGCTATTTTCCACCCCTAACTCCTTCATGTCTCACCATGCAGCTCCCTGTGTATTCCTTCCTCTGCTTGTATCACCTAGTGCTCTTCGGGAACAGAAGGAGCACACATTTATTCAGAACTGAGAGTCTTGCTTTTGTTTTGTTTTCGAAGTAGCTAAGTCACTCTACATAAAAGTTTCCCAGGTCTCAGTATTGTTCTCTTGTGTTTCTAAAACCTCACTACATGCAACTGCAACTTTTGTGAATTAAGGACTTGCTTTCAGCATTACCTTAGCATTTCCAGAGTAGCAAATTCTATGTGTAGTCTAATGAACAAACTGGTTTACTCGTACATGAACTGGGAGAAAACTATGAACTTGTTACTCCAGCCAATGGCATCTTTGTGGTTATCAAGTAAGAAAGGAGAAGCAAGTCAAACTTGACTAGTAAGTGGTTACTGTCAGTGCCACACAGGGCTGGTGAAAACCCATAAATCAGTAAACAGGGCTTGGTTAATAATTTAAGCCCAGTCAGCTGCTCTGCTGGTGTTTGAGATGGTGTATTTATTGACTCCTGCAGGCCCTTGTGTTTCAGTTTGCTTATGAGAATTTTCACCCGTAAGGATGGACACACAGTACTTACACAAGGTTGCAGTTCCAAGGCTGTTGATTTGAAAAACACTAAAACTGTGAAGAAAAAGACCAACTTTGACCTTATAGTCAGATTTATGCAGACAGACTCTGGCCGTGATATGCTGCTATATGAAAGCAGTGCTTTGAAAAACCTTGTTACAGTTTACTGTTTACGTCTCTCATCTGTCTTTTCACCCTTCCTTCCACTTCCTCTCAATGGACAGTTTGATAACTGTTTTAATAAACACCTGCTTGAAACAGATGACCGGTACTTTCCACTGGAAGTTAATTTGTTCAGCACAAGCAGAACTACCTGTTCAGCATAGCAGATTATGTAGCTTGTACTTTCTTGCTGTACATCATATCTAAGCCATGACTTTTTTTATCCATCCACACCACTGAAACTCTGATTCTCATCTTGATTACCACAACATCCTTCTCTGTGGCCTTGACAGATGCAATCTTGTCTGTCTCATTTCATTCAAAACTACTGCAAAGATGATTTCCTCTTAGCTCATTCTTTTGACCAGGCCATCTCTCAACCTCTAGTTTTCAAATATCAGCTGCTTCTCTACTGCAAACTCAATTCACTCATTTTGATTCCTGAGGCTTCCCAGTTCTCTTTCCTCCCTTATCTTCTTGTGCCTCACTGAGATGCTCCGTTCTGATCATACCACAATGCAAGCTTGCATGCCTAATCATTACATTCCTGAGCTTTCTGCCATGTTCCCCCTGGTGATTAGGAGATCCCAAAAGATAGCTGCAACATATCGGCAATATTGCCTTATTATCTTTCTCCATGATTCCCTTCAGAACCCTTTTTCCCTTGATGCCCTAAAGAAAAGCTTTGACAATAGTCAGACTGTCAGTGTGCCGAAAATACTGCTTGGCATATTGCCAACATTATCCCACTGTTTCCTCATGTTTCCTCCTCTCTTTAATTTCTCTTAATTGCAACCTCCTTGGAGCAGCAATCTTTTTGTTCTGTATTTGTACAGCATCAAACACAGTGAAATCCCCATCTGCAGCTAAGGATCAGGTACACAACATAAACAATAATGAAATTACAGAGGTTCACGGTTTCTTTGAGCAAATACCACAGGGCAGAGCCTGAGGAGTTGCCAGTAAGCTTGAGTCGTATTTGTAAGGAGGGCTACACTTATGTAAATTGTGCTAGCACACCCTCTCATTTCTACAGGGCATCATAATATTTCTAGGTAGCATTTCTGGCAAAACATTATTTTAAAATACATTTGGCAGAAACCAGAAACATTTTAAAGTTAAAAAAGCAGGGGAAAGCATTTTCTCAGGGCTGTTGGCACAGTTGTAAGCAAGAACCTCACAAATTACTGCACTCTAGTTTAAATCCCGAGGTTTTATTGAAGGTAAAACCTTCAGAGGTTTTACTCTGAAGGCTACTGTGGTACAGGAAAATTCAGCATTACAAACCCTCTTTTTCTCCCCTGCGTCTCATGAGTCCACACGTTTGAGGGAAGCATCTCATCTGTCCATCTGCTGAGCTTTTCTATATACTGTATGAATGTATTTGTTTAATACACCCAGTTATGCAGCCTAGTCCAGCTCTCCCCCAAAAGCACATCTCCTATCATTTTATCCAGCCTGGTTCTCAGAGTTTCTGATGATTGAGAAGGTTTGCACACTTCTTGTAACCTGACTACAGTTGTTCTGTAGTCAAAACAGTCTGATCTGGAAAAATTTTACCCCTTTAAATTTCATCCCTTTACTTTTAGCATACCACTCCATATAACCCTCCTTCATTCTTGCTGCTTACCTAGCCCAAATATCCAGAAGCATGTGGCTTTGATTCTGGATATTTGGTAAAGCCATAAAATTCCTCTAATCTCTCCTCATAAATAGTATTTCTTCTGAGGATGTGTTTCATAATGGATTTAGTACTGACTAGGGCATGGGAAACTCAGGTTTCCAGTTCTGCTGCCAGACTTCAACTTAAGGAGGCAGTCTCTATATCCTTTTCTGCTAAACAGGGCTCAATATCAGCTTGTTTTGTAAATCACCTTGTACAAAAAGATGAAATTTGAATAAAACTGGTAGAGTTTGAGGTATGGGAAGATCACCAGTGATATCATCATCTTTTTTTCTAATGTTTAACTACCTAGTTAGGCACTTTTAGAAAAGTAACAAAAACAAAAGATACAGATTAAACATCCAAACTTGTTTTTAAACATCCGTACTGAGTTTGCTGCTCGTTATTATTTCGACAATTCCATTCAAAAGCCCACTCTGGAAAGAGCTGTATTGTACAAAGAGAATTAATGATTGCCTCTTGACTATTTATGCTCGAAAGGAAGCATGCTGTATGACTACACCTTCTTGCATGTTTCCAGTGTTCTTGAAAGTTTATGCAACTTCTTAATGTTGCCAGTGTTCTTTATTCATCAGTTTCATCTTTTGCTACAGGAAGAAAACAGACAGCTACTAAGCATATCCCTTTGTTCATGACTTCACATGAGCAACTTACTAAGGTGTGTTAGTTCAGGAGTCAATTCAAAAGTCAACTGAAACATTTCTCAATAAGCTATCAAAGACCTACAAATCAAATGTCTCCCATCACAGAAACTGTTCCAAAGTTCTGTAAATTCACAGGAGTTCTTTTCAAATCCCTTGCAAACTTCTTTCTCTTCCTATATGAAATGCTATGTGGCTTTCCAAGGCACATCACGACTGTTCTCCCTACCTATTACTAGGTATGGAGACAAATGACAAATCCCTTGTCATTGCCTATTCTCACATGACAAGCAGAAGTATTCCACATGCCTTTTGCCCACTGAGCTGCTGTGCTGCGGTGGCTCTCTAGCATCATCAGTTAGATTACTGATCTCTGTTCTAAACTTACTCTTATCAGATATATTAACTTATTCATACTATTGTTTTTCCAGAAAAAGATGATTTTTTTGTTTTTAATTATAGTGTCCATAATGACTTGATGTAAAACTCCAAATATCACAAGAATTACTTCTAAAAGATAAGTCCTATTGCCACATTATGTGTAAAGCCTGGGTAGTGAATATCCATGCAGTACTGCATGCCCTCCTAAAACAGGTCACAGGAAAACTCTGTTAAAATCATGGTGTTTAAGAGATTAGTCCATTATTTATCCCCGTATTTAACAAATGGTCGCATGCTTGAGCTCCTGGAAAATAACTGCAAGATTGCCTCAACCCTGCACCACAGTGCAGTCCTGTATGTAGTGATCTGATATGACCAAACAGTGATGACCTATATGCAACTGTAACAATCTGACAAAGAGTATGGATAGAAAGGCAAGTGAATTGTTGGATGTTAAATGTTTTGCCTCAATATACAAACTGAGACAGAAAGAGGGAGAAAGCGAGCGTGTGCATCTCCACTAAATTACCTCTGAGTAATATGTGCTCTTGATGTGGCTCAGTGACACTAGTGCACTACAGCAAGTAAATGATCATGGCTTTATGCAGAAACTCGGCTTTTTGTGTCCTACCATCATCAAAGTAACACCTTTTTAGTTGCTATGCTTATTGCTTAGCCACCAGAAAAGCTGCAATTCCTATTATTTATTCATCTATCCCAAGGCCTATCTTTTCCAATCTGTGTGCACAGATGACAATTCCATTGCTTACTTGAGCCTCATTAGACAAAGCTGACTTAAGTTACGGATGTGTGCTGTGGATACTAGATTCACAGCATAACAGTGCTAAAATTAGGGGTGAACAACAAAAGCAGAACTAGAAATGCTGAGGTTTGACTTCCTTGGTCTGTGTGTGCAAGAATCTGTTGCTGAGTTTTATTACTCTTGCACTCCTAGAATCAAGCAAACATTCCTCCAAAACCAAGAGCTTTTACAGATTTGTTTAGTTTCACTTTTTATGCTACTTAGAAATACATTCTGTAAAAAAACATACTTAGAAGCACCTTACGTAAATATTAGGTGCATTTAGCAGAATGAAATACAACTGAACTACCCTTGGACTTTCTAAACCAATCTGTATTAAGTGATGATAGATGCAGTCCTAGTATGCCACAACTACACTGCAGAACGTGTTAGCCTAACTCACCTTTGTGAACTACTCTGTGACCATATGAAAATACACATTGCTTCAGCCATAATTTAAAGTCAATGACACTATACCAGAGCAATGATTTAGTAAATGTTTCTCCATTAGCTGCTGGTAATTGGGAGCTGACCATGCTCTCTGCTGACCCAAGGAACAACTGTCACAGCAACTTCAACTAAAAAAAATAAGTTGAAAAGTCTCTCAATCAGGCTTCTTTTTCAAATTGAAAGAAACACTTCCCTTAAAAAAAAAGAAAACACTGCCCTCCTTTGGATCAGACATCAACACTCACCAGTTTAGAACATAGAGGAAAATCTCTTCTGGAGGAGTGAAGTCTGGTGTCACATCCTTTAGCTGATTCCTATGTAAGGTCCACTTTGGAACAGACCTTGCAAACAACAGGCCACATTTTGTTCTAATCTACCAGAGAACGACTGTAGTTGAGAGCAAATGTGAGAGAGCTGCTGGTTTGCTTTTGTGAGGCTGAGAACCATTTCAATGATTTTTACAAAGCAGTAGACATATGTGAAAAGGAAGTAGCATAGCAAAACAGAAGTTTGGCCTGCTATTTCTAGGTGTAAATAAATACAGCTTATGTAGAGTCATTACAAATCAGGTGAAAGATGGAAGCTCGATAAACCAGAATTAACAAAGTCAGAAATCAGAGCAACTCAAAATGTAGCAAGAAAAAAAAATCATTATTTAAAATCTTATCTAAAAGATGTCACTCTCAAACCCCACACATCTCCTGCCATGTTTGCCACGGACCTGGAAATGGGAATATTTATTACATACAGCACTTTATGCAGTGGTCCCTGGAACCGGCCCCAATCCGAATGACAATGGGCACACTTCTAGACACTTATTTAGGGACATCATAAAATGGGTCGGCAATGTCTTCCCTACTTTCAGTAGAGAGGATAATTTGCATACAAAGCAATGGATTTTAGAGAACATGTAGGTAGCACTCTCAGCTAATCAAACAAAATAGCTGTAGAGATCTGGTTTCCATACACATGCGAAGTATACAACACACAGAGCATGAATAATTAGCATTAATGAATGTCAAACTCATCACCGAAGACTGGCTGTTGATTCAGAACACTGCTGGAGTGTGGAACTACCGCTCCACTGGGAACTAATACAAGTAAAGGGACTGAATTCTATTGGGAAAGTCAAAGATGAAGGGGACCTTCTGTGAAAAGAGTATTAAGAAATGCATGCTTCTTTTTCCCTTTGTAAGGCAAATACACCCTCTGACAGTTTGATCTGACTAATGGGAAAAGAACTGGTAAGAGTCACATCCTCAGAGGTTTCTTAGGAGTGTTTTTGGGGTTTAACCACAATTCTTCCTCAGAGCTTGTCAAAGGAAAACCTGGGTAGGCATCTCAGGATCTGGCTTTTCATACACTAGCTGGATGTAGAGAACTAATAAACCTTTTTTTACAAAGAATCCATGGAGCTTAGAAAAGCTGTTTATCCATTAATTCCTTGCACATGCAGACTCAATCTTCACTTTCTGTCTGAAATTATTCCACTGGATGCCACCTCTGAAGTTACTGCATTTCATTCCCAGAGGACAGAGCTCAGGATACTATAATTATAAAGCAATTCTTAATTTTCCACTATGAAGGCATCATTTCATGTTAAGTTGTTCAGTATCATTTTCCTAAAAATACACCTAGATTTCCCATCCTCCTCTCCCCTCTGAGCAGGTACTAGACTTATATTTATGATCAAAGAGTAGGGAGCTGTGAACCACAGCACAGAGGTGAGCTACTGCCCATGAAACAATAATAATAATTTGCCCCTGTGAGAGGCATCCTCCTATACTGGGCCTGCCAGAACTCACCTGGACTCAGGATTTGCACTAGAGTGACTTATGACAGAAACAGGGTCAAGTAAAGAGGGCTCAGAGGACAGGAAAAGGTAAAAGTACACAGAAAGAGGGATGGAGCAGGATCAGGGCTAGGGAAGAAGCACGAAGTTGGGATACTGAGGATGAACGAAATTGTGCAGCAGAATGAGGCAAGGAGAGGAGAAAGGTAGTCACAGATTTGCTTTAGTCTACAGAAATATTGTTCCCTAAGACACATAAAACTAGGGGTGTTCATGGCTGCCTTGTATCTGGGTAGGTACAAAGCTCTTCTGTGATTAATCCTGCAAAACTGCATCTCCTGAAGGGAAACAGGGGAGACTTGACACCACAGGAGCTAACAGACGTGGTACTGCTGGTTTCCCTGGCTTTTCATATGAGAGATCAGTTTTCAGGTCCACCCCATGTTACACAGAAACTTCAGCTGTGGCACAGGCAGAGGAAGATTTCTTGCTGCTGCTTCACCTGGCCCTCTTTTTGGCCCATGGCAGATAATGCCATCACTAGATTTGCAAAGCCTGAGAGCAACTTTTCTGTTTCTTGGCTGTTGGTGAATTTTTTTACAAGAAGCATTCACATACAGTATATACTGTTACTGTTGCATGAGCCTTGCAGCTGGTTCTCACTAAATGAGATATCATTACAACTCATGCTATTTTATCCTGGACTATGTTAACATAATGGTGTATTTCTTCCAGTCTCAGCTCTCGAGCTGATATACTTTCATATATATTAGATTTGGTGCTCCATTAAAAAAAAAAAGATTTTCTTGGGTGTGAAGAGATGTTAGAAGCATTGATACTCATGGCTAAAGAACACAAAGGCTAATAAAACAATCCAAATATTTATTATTTTTTGAGGCTGACCCATTTACAGAGTAACATTTTTGAGTCTTTGGATTCGGCATTAATGTCGCAGCTTCATTCTTTCCTTCTTAAATAGTTTACTTGGCTTGGAAATTGTGTTTGTTCACTACACACTTATGTTTTCTCTTTTCCCCTTCTACTTCCAGCTTTCCCAAATCAAAACTGGAAACCTTCCCTCTAGTGTGACGCAATTCCCACACGGAGAAGTTGGCAAGGGAAGCTACTCAAACAAAAATGTAAGAGATAATACCTTGTAACAACCACTTCCAGAGTCCCCAAAATCTCTTTAAAACTCTTAAATAAATTAAAAGCAAAACAAAACAAAACAAATCCACCTTGATAAAACATTTTTACAAAGTGAAATAGGGAACAAAGTTAGTGCTCTACCACGTATGTGTTGTTATTCAACAAATCAGATTTAAATTAACAGAATTTTTCCTTAGCACATTCAGATACTTCACATTAGTGTTTGTTCTTTTAAACTTTCATTCCTTATCACAAGTCTTGTATTAAAAAAAAAAAAAAAGATTCTCACATATTTTTTTAAACAAAACACCAACTATTGTAAGACGCATGATAAAACTAAGATCTGGGCACAATTCTATCAAAGTCACTAGGAAGCAGCCTGTTTTATAGCAGCAAAAATGTGCCCAAAGATCCCTTCCTCCTCCAGAAGCTGTTTTTCATACATGAGGTCTCTCTCAACTGAGCTCTCTTTGCTATTGTATTATTAGAAGCATTATTGATCATCGAGTCCATTAAAAGCATTAGCTACCTTAAATAATTCATCTCTCCAGACTAGCTTTGGCCGCAGATGCCATCAGCAATAACCTTCCATAAGACTTGTACTAAAGAAAAGCCAGCATAGCTGCAGCTTAAACAGAACAAATCCAAGAATAAGCAAGACAAACGACTGAGCAAGCACGTCACATGATTACATTCCACTGGGGATTCCTCAGCATTCTAGAAACCAAGTATGTGAGGACGGGAAACACGAGATCTTCAGACTGGGCATCCATATGCAAATGTCAATAACACTTACTGAAGTATAGGGCTTTGAAAAAAAAAAAAGAAAATATATATGTACATACATAGATTTTGTCCTTCTTATTGTCAGCCTTTTAGTATCTGACTACTGATTGAATGACACCTTACTCTGCAGACGCTCCACTGGCTGTTCAGCTATCAAAGCACAGCAGCCTGGTTATGTGCTTTGGTGGGTGTTCCTGACACATGACAGACCATGAGGCAGGCAGCAGCAGAGAAAGGGACAACACCCAATCTGTTTTAGCTAGTAAGTCGTTGGGGTTTTGGAATTCTGCCTGATACTCTGGACCCAGTCCTTTTCACTAGTTGCGCATTACAGAGCTATGAACCAGTCAAAATACTCTGCAAAGAAAAACTCCCTTGGTGCCCAAAGGGACCCTCTCTTTCAAAGCCTGTAGCAACAGCAGGCATCCTGGTCAGAGTACTTGCGATGAAGCTAATTGAGCCCAAGGTAGGTAGAATTCTTTAAAATATATCACTTATTTTTTCCCCTGTTAAGTGCTAAGATTCAGAGAGAAGATACAGAAGAGCTTGTGGGCTGACACACGGTTGGACTGTGTACCAGTACCCGCTGCAGCATTGGGTTCACAAAATTCAGCTTACTCTGTTCCTGAAACTGGCAGTAGTTTTGAAGCCAGCACTGGAATCTGTTGCTAGAGCTAGACTGCTGAAGAACTCAAATCAGCTATCTCAGCACCTGAGCTGTCATGCAGGAAGTTTCTATTGGCTGCATTAAGACCCACACATTTTTGCAATACTCTTACGAAGTAAAATCTATGATCATTGTATGAATTCAACTGTTGGTTAATCAACAAGCTTTGATTGGGTTAAATCTCCAGATTCATTTAACAATAGCAATTTTAATGACTACACGTTTAAAATCTCAAGTGTTTTGCATTTAACTGCACTGTGGAACAGAAGAAACACACAGGTTAGCTGCTACAGACCTGGAGGGCTCTAGGAAGGATCAAGAAGGAAAAGATCCTATATTCTGACCATACTCACTTTAGAAAGCTGCTAGTGGTCAGAAACATTAGAGAACAGTGTCAAAATCGTAAGAATCTCATACCTTGGGACAGCGTATGCACTGCCAACACTGTGCATCTCTGTATTACAATGAGGTGGAGGAGACAGTATCACTATGGAGTGATAAAAGAAAAAATGGTGTCTTGTCAGTTTCTGCACTGGTACTCTCCAGTGAGCGAACCAGAAATTTCCTAGTATCTTTAATGAACACAGTGAAAAATTGTTAGAGATGTAGAAATTACCTGGGCCAAGGCTGTTCCTGAATTACTGCCATCTCCAGAATTATCACCAAGGGAGTGAAGCAGAATGGGCTTTCATTCAAAGGGAAAAGCAGATTGATCATTCTGAAGTCCAGCAGAGTCCTGTTCCACTGCACACGCCAAGTCACCTAGTTAAGAATTAAGAGAAGATGAAGGAGAAAGGACTGGGAAATGGAAGAGGACACACTACTACGATACAGATAGGCTCACCATTGCCCAGTCACCGTCTGGTTTTACAGGAATCATAATAGAATTAAACTTTAAGGAGTATTTGAAGCAGTCTGAAGCAGTAGATTTATTTTACTTTTTTAATTTAGCGGGCAAATGTTCTGCAAGTCTAGACAGATGCACAACAGGAAATCTGAGAGTAGAATGGACAAGTGTGAAGGAAAAGTGGGTCTATTTTAAGACACGCATGCCAGATGTTATGAACAAGTCACTCATTTTCAGACAGCAGATCCACATTTTTACAAAATTACTCATGTAGAAAAGAAAAACGTATGCATTTATGAAAATTAAATGTAATAAGTGAGTGGATATGAATGCAAGTGGGCAACTGATGTGGATGGTTTCCAAGTAGCCAATTTTGGATGCAGCTTCGGAAGCAGCATCCAAAGTAATGCTGCTCATTCATGTAACACACCTTCAAAGTGTATCTCAAAATTTGCAAGACTCTCTCAACCACAACATGGCTCTTAACTGTCTTAAACTGGCAAGTGGTGAGTGAACAGGGAAGCGTGGGGAAGAGAACATACACCTAGGAGTCTTACTGACAAGTATAAATACACCTCAGTTTACAGGTTAAATCTGCAAATGACACATTTAATACACTTCTGTCACCATCTCAGTAAACTGTTGTTCTGCAAGTAGGTTACTGTCATAGAGTGTCAGTCAGACTAGCTTTGAACACCCTGTGAATTTACTAGTACAATTACTGCTTTACAATTAGTGCATTAGCATGCACTAAGCACGTGCCTCAGCTCCTTTCTGTCAAAGTTCATTAAAACAGAAATGCACTGGCAGCTGTCATTTCCTAACAAGGCACAGATTTTTAAAACGCTGTATTTTACATACAGTGTGAAATTGTACATTGGGTGTGTTTTTATAATGTTTTGTATAAGAAAAATAGTTCCAAATGCTTTGTTGTATGCTATAAAGTACATATAAAAATATACAAATGTATATTACCCAATTGTACAGCCTGAGCTGGATTCTACTCTTTCCTCAGAGCTTATTGTCTTACTTGGAAAAATACAAATGAAAATAAATATTTTTGGGTTTTTTTTCCAAATGTGCTGACTAAAAGCAGAAGGATACAGTATCTCCTAGGATGCAAGCCATAGATTTCATATATCAGAATCCTTTAGTGGCTTAATATACTGCATTGCTTACATCTTTTACAGCCACATTTGAAACAGTTGCCTTCAAACTGTAATCTTGATCAAACCACTGTGCAACAAAAGTAGATGGATGCATTAAGGTTGTACGGTGCAACCGGATGGAACATCAGCCATTTCACCCATGTTACAACAAGGATTTAACATACCCAGAGTACCCTGACTCTGCCCCAGTATTCTCTGAAATCAAAACTTTACTTGAGTGTTTTTCTGACTTTAAAAACCCCACCACTTTTCTATTATTGATTCTCAGAAAGTATCAGAGCAACACCAGGCTTCTCTATACGATTACACTTTGGAACAAGGAGTCAGCGAGGTTTTGCTGAGTGGTGCTGGCAGCAAAAATGTCTCTCAACTGACTAACCTCTCTTCCCTCTGGCCTTTCCAAGTTAGAAAAACGTTTGAAATGCAGTCACCGAAGAGTGTTTTCAAAAGGCACCGCAGCTGTGGACTTCCAGATATAACAAATTAGCACTGTAACAGGAAACAAGGGAAGCAGGTGAAAAGGGCTGTTGAATGTTTTGATGTTGTAGCTTCAGTTTGTAAGTGCAAAGCTGAACCCTACAAAAAGAGGAGTGGTATTGAAGTCTGCCTCAACCACGCTATAAACACTGTTACGCTGTTGGTATAAATAGGAGTCACTGCACATGCTGTGGTTTAGCTAAAACGTTCCATGCATCTGTACTTAACTCTGAGCCAACTTCCTTTTCAGGTCACTATTAAATCATTTTAATTAGGAAATAGTTACATGGTACTTTCAGTAACAAAAATGTGAACCTATTACCAGGCAGGCTTAGCTACGGTGTTTTTAATCTAAGGGTCTAAACCCTCCTGTAATGACAGACATGACACAAAATTGCCTGACCAACTACAAAATCCTAAGCTTGGAGAAGCATTTCAGTGCCAAACCTGAAGGCATTCTTGGGTATTTATCCCCTGCATTAATGACCACCACAACCAGACAATGATCTGCTAACACGCTTGTTATCGATACTCATCAAAACTGGGCTAGCACATGGCTACATCAACTGACACTACTGCTGTAAAGTCAACAAAAGGCTCATCAGAGAGGCTGTCTCCACACTTCTACCCTCAAACTCCTCTGTTAGTTTATGCCACATACTTTAAAAGCAGCCAGACAGCTGGTAGGTACTCCACCACCTCTGCTCATCTATGTAATGAAACCCTCAGAAAGATGAACTGATATTTTACAACCAAATTAACTTTTCCATTAATGTCCATTACTCCAGTGAAAATAATTCACACATGGAAATAGCTGAACTCATCATGCTCTGACAGTTAATTCCATTACACAGCTTTCTTTTAAGCTGGTCAGAGCTTCTCTGTCTGCTACTGCTCCTTCATGTTCTTCCTTATAAAACAAACATGGTGACAGCAAGAAATCAGTACTTCTGCTTTACATTTTCATATCATCTCCTATTGAAAGACCTTTATCACTAATAAAACACCAGGCCACAACAAGAGAAAAAGTTTCTCACTACAGCACTCACAAAAAGAAACACAACCTCCAGATGTAGTTCTACAGTGCATTTGAAATTATGGAACACAGGTGTATGTTTAAACATGAAGAATCTTCCGGACAAGAATGAAACAAGATCATGTCTGCAGAGTCCTTAGTTAAGCCCCATCCCTCTCCCTGTTGGTAAATGAGTCTCCATTTCCATTAATGAGCTGTGTAGGTCACCCACAAAACTGACTGACTTCCAGGTCCTCCTGAAAATGAAGGCCTTCCGTAAATGAGTGCAGCTCCAGAGTCCCACCTCGGTTTATATGCACATGCACACAACTAGATATAAGCACCAAACACAGTCACTTCAGAAGCAGAGGCACTGACGGAGGAAATGAAGCAGGCAATTGTTCCAAATGCCTTTCTTTCCAAGGGAGCTTTAATGAGCTCTGAAACACTTGCAGCACAGCCTTATTTTTGAGTCTTGGAGCCTTGACTCTGCAGGGTGTGAAGAATAACTCCTCAGGAAACCTGCTCTTTGGTGCCACATGGAATGGAAAGCACTTGGCACAAGGGTAAGAGCCTGACTCCGTTAAGTTGCAGGGATCAGTACATCTCACATGAGTCAGTCAAACTCCTCCTTCAGCCATATTCTCCTTCACTCTGAGAGTCTTTCTTACTGACATTTATTAAAATACGGCTCTTGCTTTGCACCACTTTTACTAATGGCTTTGATCTAAACATGAATAACAACTGCACAACATCCATATTCACTAGGCTACTGTGAGAGCCTGTCTAAAACCAGCTAATAATTTACATGGAAATTTTATCTACCAGAGGGAGCCCACATGGCCAGTATAATACAACAATATTGACACATGCTAGAGGAATGAATTAAACCTTTTCCATGAGGGCTACATAGTTCAGACACAATACAACCCTTAATTCCACAAGTGTATGATTTTACAAAATTCAGAGGTAACAGAATATATAATTGCATTTATTTTTAGGATCTGCCCTTCCAAACGGACTTGTTGAAATGCTTCTACTGTATATAACATCTGAGAACTGTAGAAGACATAATAAAGACAAAAGATCAAGAAGTTTTCTATCTTTATTATTATCATCATGAGAGCTTTGAAGCATGCTGTTGCATCACTGAAAGGAGGAAAAAACCCCAACTGATCCAGACCCCTCTTGTGATACTCAAGGATTCGGAATGAAGTCAGTAAGTCTCTTCACACAGACTGCTCAAGACCAGTAAGGTAAACTTCGAACTAGTTCTGATCAATGTGAAGCAAAAATGAGTAACTCGCAACACAATTCTGAAAATGCAAGACATGCTTGGTTTTCAGTAAGCTCCAAAGGCAGCTGTCAGTAACTTCACTGACACCAACAGAAAAGCTTAAGTAAAACTAAGTAGTGAAAGGATCAGAAGAAAAAGCTAAATAGCAGCATTACATTTATCGTTTCTGTAAGCTGTGCCAATTCTGATGCTTAGAGTCTTAGGCCCCTTGTCCTGCAAAGTTACACACATTCACCTTTGTACCTAGAAGCTGTCTCAGAAGTCCAAATCAAGATTATATCTGAAAGTGTGAGATGCAAACTGTAAATTCTGAGAACTCTCTCATTCTAGAGTTGTGTAGTGCTTCACAAAACCAAGATTCAATTTTAATGAGAATTCAGAGAGGTTACTAATTACAATTAAGAAAAAAATTATCAACATCCTAAACTTTCAGCCTTTTTCTGAATACAGATTAAAAGACAGGTGGATTCTGAATATGCAACCCCTGAAAATGCAGTGGTTCCACTATTCACTATACTGTTTTAATCAAGACCAGGGCCATTTATAACTTTAAATTAATAGCAAGGAAACTCCATTGCACTCCATTCCAGGAGTACAAAGGAAAACTATTTCCAAAGAGGTAAGTAGTTTGAGGTGAATTTCTAGTTTATAAGTCAAACTATGTCAAATTTTCTCTAAGAAGCAAAACTAAAAGACTAAAGTGGGGTTTTCTTTGAACTTGATTTCTCTTCCTTCCTCCCATCTACTACCACAGAATGTCACATGCTCACTTACATAACTTCACTCATTTACATTACCTGACTGGTTTTGATGCAACTGTTCATGCAAGTAAAATGACTCACATTCCTAAGTATTTGAAGATTACATTTTAAATGTAATCCTTTTCCCAAGTCCGTCCATTGCATCTGTTTGGACTGTAAGTAACTTTTTTGAAGACTTGAAGTTACTTTCCCTCTTTTATCTATCCATAAACCTCCCAATAAACCCCCATACACAGCCCTAGAGAAAATAAGAACGAGAAAAAGCCAGCTACTGGCTGAACACACAGTTCTTTCACAGAAAGAGCCTGCCATAACAGTGTTTGCTCAGCACATATCTGGTGAAGCAGTTAGAAACCTTCTAGCTTAACAATTTCCGGGAAAGAGCTCAAGGTTCAGGCGAGATATGACACAGAGTAAGATGTGTGTAGCTGCCAGCAGTATGCAATAACATCTGTGTGCTGGACTCATTAAAGATTTAACCAGAGCAGTCACGTGTACACTGGAAAATGGCTGACAACTGCCATGCCTAGCGCATGTCTCCAGAACTTTGAGAAAAGGAAGCAAAATGGAGTTACCTTTGGATGAGGAGGATGGCACCTTCACCAACATCTCTTTGGCAGATGATTCAGGTAAGAAACTACAGAAATCTACTGATAAAATACCAGTTCCACAGGGTGAATACTAGGACTGGGGGGGGGGGGCACACAAATCTGTAGATCCTGATTATCAGGTACATTGGATTTTTAGCTAATATCCTCAAGTAAACTTTTCTAATTGTGCACTTGGATAAACCTTGTGATTAGTTGAGAATTGAGATTTTGGGGGTATGGAGCATACCACAGTTTTCACATGATAGCATATAGTAATATACATTTGAGCACATACAGCCTTTCACTATTTAGAAAGGAAAAGTTACAGAAATGTTAACTCAGGGGTTACTACTATCAAAGAAAATACAGATAATGCTGGCCTTTCCTCCTGAATATGGGATGATCACCTTTGACATACTGCAGTGAGAGCTCACAAGAAGTGATGCAAATTAATTGGTAATGGAAATAAGATGATCCACTTAAATCCCCTCTATTAAGCATTAAATTCTTTTAAAAGAAACTTCAAAAGCAAAGGCTGATCCCTCCCTCCCCATCCCGCCCTTCTATCTTATGGCATAAAAATTATTTGGAATGGGAAGTAAGATAGTTCTGCATACTGGAAAAATGAAGTGAGTCACTATGAATTGATAATCAATTATTTAGAAAGGTGTGGCTAGAGTATCAACTTGATCATGTCAGCATGGCTGCTGTAGAGCTGTGCTAATTTACACTATCTAGGAATCTGGATTACTTATTAATGATTAATACAAAGTCCTATTCCTCCTCCCCACCCTTTTTTTTT
>NW_009910279.1:35769-41649 GCF_000696875.1 Nestor notabilis
TATAACAACATCAAGATGTAGTTGACCCGAACTATTCACAAGATGATAACCTGGCAGAGTTTGGTCCAAGTTGTGCAATAATGAAGGGCTCTCTTGGCTGTGAATGTCACTCTCTCGCTGAAGCATGGTGTAGAACAGTAATGGAACTGTTTCATGACTTGCTGTGCAGCTGGTAACATGGCAAGAAACAGATGAGGGGCAGCATACAGTGGCAAGATTGTCTTGGTCTTTGCTGAGCATCCAGAAGTAGCTGAGTTAGGGATGACTCCATAATACTGGATGGGTTTGAATCTGCCCTGTCTCACAGATGGGTGGCTTTGCTATATTGCTTTCTTAGTCTTTCAGAATACATAAGTCATTTTCTCTAGAAGGCAAACACCCACTAGCCTCCTATACTGCTAACCTCAGCACCCTCACAGCTTGGAACATGTTAATACACATGAGAAAACAGAGGCAGAAAGTTCAAACTCTCTCGTTCAAGCAGCAGCTGACACTGGATACTCAAGTCAACCCAGGCATTCAGGGCTTGATACTCACTTGACAGATGTCACTGCTATGAAAGTAGCTGCTCAGCAACAGCGCAAATAAGACTCTACTGCACGTCAGAAACTGAGCACTTCCAATTTACTAGACTCTTGAATGCAGTAACACACCCAAAGTCAGAGAAAGCTCATGTTCACAACACAAAGAGGACCATAAACAAGGCTTCTTTATGCAAGATCTACTACCAATATCAGGTTTTTTCCCCTAGTAGTGAAGAGGTGGGGACAGTCACTCAAAAATTAGACAGATAACTTCAAAGTAACTGAAAATAAGTTACATTTTCAGGCAAGCTTTTAGCTTAAAGGCATAGAGGGAGAAGATAGTAAGATGAACATGATAACTCTGGTCCATTTCTTCTGCCAGAGGGCAACACCTGGAGGCTGGAGAGAATGGTGTAAGAAAATTCCTAACCTACAATACGAAGAGATTGTCATATACTTTGTAGGAAACAGTCTTCCTTATCTATACCAGTTGAAGTTAAGACTAGTTACAGTAACTCTGAGCAGAAGTTAACAAACAAAAATAACCTCAGAAGCTAACAAACAGAATGGGCCTTACAGCTGTAACTGTAAAGCTGGAGAAGAACATTAACTCCAGAAGAGCAGGGAGCATAAAACTTTTATATGGTGAGAGAGAGCAGATTCTTTAGGCTGGACAACAGCAAGCTCAAGCAAGGAATAAGGAAACTAGACTTGCAATACAGAGATCATAAGTACACTTTGCCTGCAGATGACCTGATGTTTTAAAACAAGTGTTCCGTAATTAAATGTTAAGTAGCATCATAAAGATGCACTGATTTTGATGAACTCAAGTATGTTTATAATTGCATAAGGCTTTCCCCCCATTTCTTAAAACATACTCAAAAAGATACTAAACAGACAAGTAGAACAATGTGCTACATACATACAATCTGAATCATAATCAGAATACAGCCTTCATATCAAAGTTTCTTTAGTAGAGTGAAAAGCCATTGTGGCAAAGCAACAGGGGTTACTGAGCCTGATTAACTGAGTGCAGTGCATGAATATTTAATAGCCTGTGCTCTTTCAAAAGAGCAGCATTTCTCTACTGGTTAAATAGACAGATATTAAAAATAAATCAAGATGGAAGCAAAACGGTAGCAAGGTAGAAATTTCTCAGTAAGTATTTTAATAGCAATATCAAAAGCGCATGAAGTCCAGGAAAGCATTCATTTACAGCATTTGTGACAATATTTTCACCTTTAATGAAAGAAATACCTTTTCATTTAGAAACTCATAGCACCTGATAAAGTTCCCTCAAAAAAGGACCTACTCAAACAAAATCACAGAGGAAATTAAACTAAAAATAAAGCAAAACAGTGAGATGATGCCCAACAGCTGGAAAAAATTCTTATTGTTCCTCTGATCAATGCTGTATAAGTAAATCAAGGCTCTCTTTGTTCACGGCAAAGAACCTCTTACTCTTTTCAAATATGCTTTACAGAAATCCAACATTAAGGACATTTCTCATGTAAAACCCTCCTTTCAAAAGGCACATACAAACCCCTAAAAGTTTAGGCCTAACTTACAGAAAGGCAAAACAGCTTTTCATCTCATCAAGTTGTCAGCAAAGCTTTATGGAACCTCAGTAAATGTTCTTCCACAAAATCTGGTAGCAAACCTACAGCTGATGATTACAAGCAGATTCAAACTCTTTATAGGCTGACATCATGCCCTATATATTGGTACTCACATACCAGTTTTTTCCCCAACTGAATGCTCACAGTTTACGTCATCTGATGATGTCCCATTCTCGTTCAGGACCTCAAGCACCACCAACACGTGTGCAATAAGTACAGATGCAGACAGCAGATAGACCAATGTAAGCCAAGATAGCTGTTCAATTTGTAGAATTTGATTTGGTTGGGAAAAAGTGCAAACTAAGAACTACTCAAATTCTGCATTTGACAGAAGTCTGTAATTTTAAATTAGGACGCACAAGGATGTGCACAAGGCTACAAAAGCCTTTTGAGGTTACTCGGACAGAGTAAGAAGAAATGCAAAAAATCTGGTGTAAAGCAACACTTGAAAAAAACCTCAGGGTCTGTCATTTCTACAGAGAAACAAAAATGATGAAGATTTAATGTAAAGAGTCTCGAGTTAGTACTGCAAGGAAAAAGAATTAATCTATTTGTATTCCTTTTTGTCTTTTTCTTTATGACAATAATTAAAGGAGAAAACAGTACAGTTCAAATAGCAAACTCATCTCAGAAATGTGTACAATGCCTTCTTTTGTTAGCGAAAAGAAGAATACATTTCTATCCTGGTGGTGAACAGTGAAGCCTCTGTCACCAGTCAGCTTATGTAGGCGCCTCTCGCGCCTGTAACCTTGCCAAAAAGGAAGTGAAAGGCTTGTTGGTTTGCACTGTGTACCATGGAAAAAACAGGATGTACACCAGAGGTTTAGGAGTAAAATATCTGAAAACATCTGGCATTAGCTGCAGTGACTTAGAATCTGAGTCCAGAGCAACAAAATTCTCCCTGTAGTTTTGTACCTGTACACATATATATGCATTCAGGTAAACTATTAATGATGTTTTATATCCTAGGGAGAATGTTGCTGTTTTAAGAAAAAAAATGCCCTTTCAGTGAAACTGGATAAATTAATTCCTTTTGCCAGCAACATCAGCTAGAGAATCTTCTCATTTCTTAAGAAGTAAACAGTCACATAGCAAGGCACATTAATTTTGTCCCTCCCAGTGAGCGAGGAAACCAGAGAGAAGCAAATACTGCCAGACCCCTATCAAAGCAAAACCAGCTTCTGGGAACAACCCCCAGACAAGACTTGCCACGCTAACAGCTCACAGAACACAGAAATGACACTTTCTAACACAAGGGTTAACAGAACACTACAGGCTGATAAAAGCAAGAATTGTTATAAAAAGGCTTGAATTCGCCATCTCCAGCCAAAGGGGACACCAAGCACACCCCTAAACGGAAAGTAGTTTGTGGTTACTCTACAGACATGCACAGGTATTGTGTGAGATCCAATACCATAGAATCACAGACTGGTTTGGGTTGGAAGGGACCTTAAAGCTCATCCAGTTCCAACCCCCTCCCATGGGCAGGGACACCTTCCACTAGACCAGGTTGCTCAAAGCCCCGGCCAACCTGGCCTTGAACACTGCCAGGGATGGGGCAGCCACAGCTTCTCTGGGCACCCTGTGCCAGTGTCTCACCACCCTCACAGGGAAGAACTTCTTCCTAATATCTAACGTAAATCTGTTTCAGTTTAAAGCCACTGCCCCTTGTTCTATCACTATATGCCCCTGTAAAAACTATGTCTGAGTATACTGCAGTACAAGCCTAAGGAAGCATTTGTGCAACTGTTTAACACTAACCCAGTAACACTGTGCAGACTAAAGACGCCATCTGCTCTCTGCTGACAGCCCCTCTGCACTGCTAACAGCAGAGGCTCAGATAAAAACAGTGTTCTCAAAAGGAAAATCAAAAAACCTCTCACATATTAACTTTTGAAAAGTAGTTTCAGCCTGGTGTTCATGCTCAGAGTTAATGAAAGAAAATACTACAGTCAGAAAACTGCAACCATGCAAGGTAGAATGAACCCTCAACACTATACGTACTGAAACAGAAACAGTAGGTAAACCAGCAACTCTTGGAATTACTGTTCTGTTTTGGCTACAACAGAATAGGAGCCAATCTGTCTGGTTTCCATTCTGTCCCCTAATTTAATGTAAAGGATTTTCCCACTTTGCTTGTTTGGAATGGTTCAGACAACAAACTGCAATTGTAATGCAGTGAGCAAGGTGGAATTTCTCCAGCAGAGAGGTGCGTTTCCCCAAGATAAGCCTGTAGAATTTACACTTACACACACACCCCTGATAGTATAAACCACAGCAAGTTCTTCACCAGGTAAGCAAGCCCTCCACCCATCTGTATCCACCTGCAGACTCTGGCCACGTTTCCCCCCTGCAATCCAAGTGCTGTAGACTGTCTTACTAGAAAAAATTAGGAGAACTTGTCGATTACCAGCTTGCCACACAGGAAATGCAGCAAGCAAGGTACTAATAGGGTGAGAAGCACCTGTCATTTTAGAAACAGCAACCAAGGAGAGTTACTAACAAGCTCCTGAAGCCCAGCCAGCACCTGAGAGGACTGCTTGCAGGGTTAAAAATGCCATTTGTAGAGAAGGTGATATACTTCTAAATAAAACAGCTAATGGAACTGAAAACAACAGACTCCCCCAGTGCAAACAGACTGCAGGACTCTAATAGGAACACATTCTCATAATTTGAACAGCATTCAGTTTAATCAGAATTTATGCAATTGTGAGGTTAAAAAAGTTATTACCGTGACGGTCATAATACTGTGGAGGCACCCAGAAGATGTAGATACTAGAAATACATACTTTCTGAAATGTATCAAAAAATACAGTAGAGGGCACACTTCCCAAATGTCTTTATCTTCCTGATTTACTCACACAGCATCAAGTCATTCATTTGTGAGTGGATATATCATAGAATGGTTTGGGTTTGAAGGGACCTTAAAGATCATCTAATTCTTGCAACATTCGCCTATGATGTGGGTATATCTCACTGCAGTACGGTTCGAGCTGCACAGTACCTATAAAGATATTACAGATTAATGCAGTGCAGCTACTTCAGTGAAGCCACTAAAATTAGCTTAGGTCCTGCATGTTGTCTTTACTGGGGCTGACAGACTGTCCTACAAGGTTTGAAGGGAGCACAGGGGTTATTCTCTCTAAGGAACCCTTACACAGAAACAGGACTGTTGGTTTGGAGCTACTGAGCTACTAGGTGAGAGCAACTATGTGAAGTTACTTTGGTTTCTGTGATGATGTGGACTCTAATGCTGGAAGATCCAGGAGCAGGGAGCTAAGTCAGAGGTTTCTTGGTCTGGACACTGCTGTGCAAAAGACTTAACCTGCCACACTGGAATGGGCCGGGCCAGGCCAGGTTTACACAGTGCTGAACCAGAGCAGATGAACGCTGCCAGACACCAGCTGGGAGGCTGCCCTCTCCCAGAGCGCCACATACGAGCACCCTGCGGTTAACTGCAGCCTTACACACACTTGGTTTTCTCTAGCACCCCTCAGGCTTTGCCACCCTACCTACACCCGGAGGAGTCAGTTACAGCCTGAGGAACATCTGCCTTTCCTCAGTTTCTTCTGAGCACAACAGTGTCCAACCACAGCTCTGGACAGCGGCACTAACCCAGGGGGCACAAAAGTAACCTCTCAGGAAAATATCGATATTAATTTAGTTGTGTACTCACAAGTTAGTTCCATTACCTCATTACAGCTCAATGGTGTTAAGGCCCGCCTACGACTACGAAC